>NC_091759.1:22390124-22690124 GCF_043380555.1 Nothobranchius furzeri | reverse complement strand
CTGGAGTGGGTTTAGTTGATTTAGTGGGAGCTGCTTTCCCACTGGGTGCCTTCTTCTAATATCCACGATTATAATGTTTAGTATGAAGAAGTGCATAGACAAAAAACATAGAGAGGGTAGAAAATGACAAAGATACAAAGAGGGATTGGGAGGGAGATGAAAAGCACAAACAAGGGATTGACAGAAAGAGAAAAAGACAAGAGTGGATGTTTTGAGACACAGTGACATAAAGATGGCTAAGGCTTGGACGATTTGCTGAGACTGTGCAGGCATTACTGGATACAGCAGACGATCAGGTTTTAAAATACATCTAAAATAAACAATATTATGAAAAACAAACCTATAATGCACAATAAACAATACAATTTCATTACTTTGACTTAAGTTCTAAACTGGTATTTTTGCTGTTCTCTCCAGTAATGCCATTCCCACTGTCACATGATAAAGCAGCATCTTTGTTCAGTTAGGAACTGGGCACCATGGTTTAGTAGAGGCACTGAGGATGTGAATGGTCAGGTAAAGGTGGCTGTTTAACACACACACACACACACACTAGTCACACAACACAAAAAGCTCACACATTATTCACCTGTTGGGTAATAAAGCATGAAACAGTTGAACTGGAAAACAGAAAAGGTTCCAGCTTTTCAGCCATGCAAAAGAAACAACTCAGAAGACATGCAAACACGTGCTTTATAAAATGATAAAATGTGGGATAAAAGACCATACACAGGTATTTTTTGTAAATCATGCCACTACTAATAAAAAGATATTATAGTTTAAGATCTAAACAAGCTTTCAAGGTGAACTTACGACCCATAGATGTAATACAGCACCAATGGATTTTTAAACTAGTATATAAGCATTCACAGTCCATCATACAAACCTTTGATGTAAAACTAGGCATTGAATATATCTCTATTTTGAAATCTATGAAAAAGATAATCAGATGATGCAAAACTAAAGTAAGTGCATGCGGTGTTCTTAAATCTCCGTCACAAACATGCAAGTAGCAGGACAATAAGGATCCTTCATTAAACAATCGTGCAAAATTAAGAACCCAAACAGAATAAGTTTATTTTAAAATAACATGCAAGGAAAGCAAGTAAAATGTGTGAAACACCAGAAAGAATCAGAAAACCAAAAGTATTAGTGTCTTCTTGTGTGGTTATGAAATTATATTTATGTATAATGTAAAAGGAAGATCAAATAACTCAGGTTTTCTAAACTTAGTTGTATTTGCATATTCTCTTTTTATATTACATTATATGATGGAAACTTTAATTATATTTTCTCAGAAATTAATTTTCAAAGACTTTTAGTTTAGGTCTAAATTGTAAAAGAACAAAATAAAATGGACAAATTACTTCTACAAGAGGGAGTAATAAAAAAACGTAGAAAATGTGTGTGTGTGTGTGTGTGTGTGTGTGTGTGTGTGTGTGTGTGTGTGTGTGTGTGTGTGTGTGTGTGTGTGTGAGACACAGCTGGACCTTCAGTTCCCCAGTGCCCTCACATGGCCACGTGTGAACACACATACATAAAAGACAACATGTGGATGACATAAGGACAAAAATATCACAAGGCGCAAAAGTAATCCTGTGTGACACAAGTAGATGAAATAAGGCGAATGTGTAGGAGATCATTCTTAATGAGGAAATGAGACATTAAATAAAAGGGAAGTATGAAGTGATGAGAGGCTTTCAGAAGTTAAATTTAAACAACTTTTATAAACATTTCCAAAGAATTTTTTTCAGCAATTATGATAACTTGAATTATATTTAAATGATCAGAATGTGTTTTTGTTTGAATGCTCCTCTCATTCTCTCATTGCCCTTCCCTTCCACAAACCCAACTAGTGTCTTCCCTCTCTCTTGCTCCCACTTTACCTGCTGCTTGTGGTCCCCAGGTTGGGGAGAGGGGGATGAAGATGAGGAGGGAAGGCCTGTGGTTTCCTCATAATAATATGGATATTCATGGTCATCCTGCTCCTCATCAAAGTACCAAAAAGAAAGAAAAGGTGGAGGTTTTGTTTGGTTGTAAGCAAACAACCAAAGCAGTGGGTTGAATGGGGCAGGAGGATTCATGAAAGCAGGTGAAAAGCAGAAAGAATGAGAGACTGCAAAGGCCAAAGGTAAAAGACCAAAGTCATGTGTTGAAAGACTGCACCAGACAGCAAAATAGACAGACACAAATTAAAGCTGTAATTTCTCAGTTCATCAGAGTCTGCACAAGTAGCTTATAGGTGTTGACAAAAAGATGTCAGCAGAAAATCAACCCTGATGAAAGAGAAAATCATAAACAAACAAAGCCAATGAATATAACCACACTAACTTATATTCATTCAAGAAGCAGTCATCTCAACAGATTCAACATGACAGAGTAAGAGTCCTCTAGCAACCAAACGTTTATACTGGGTGTTTCTCAATGTCAAGGCGCCTGGCCTTGCGAGGCGATGTCTTGCGAGGGCAGGCGCCTTACTTACGAGAACGCCGTCCTTCCTTGGTCAAAGAGAACGGTTAAATGGAACACAGTGTTTCCCTTACATAGGCGTAGCCGTGGCAGCCTGCCATGGCTGAAATCCCAGCGCCACGCCTACAAGATCCCAAGTTTTATTGATTTTATCTTTTTTTGCGCTGTTTCCCGAAGAAGCAGCGGCAACTACTCTGTTTTTGCTTGTGATCACAGCCGGCAGGCAGCAAGGAGGAGGAGGCAGGGCAGGGTGGTTACAGCTAGGGATGAGCCGGATACGGTATGCTCTAAGTGTTTTTCTCCCCAGAAGAAGCTACAGTGATGTTCTACTGAGCTGTGGTGGCCTCATGGAGGAGGCCATCGTCTAGCACACTGCTGCTAACCACTTAAACATTCTCCCTCTCCTGATAATAACTTTATGCTTTCCTTGACGTTGGATGTGCTACTACTAGTTTACCCGCTTAATTATAGATTCACTAGGATAAATACAATAAAGTTTATCTCTCACCAAGTAGAATATTTACTAAGAAATCACAATGTAACCACAGACACATTGTTTGGTGTGTGTGTGTGTGTGTGTGTGTGTGTGTGCGCGCGCGCGCGCTCTGTCTTCTCGATCCCCAGTGAGTCGTGGTGGATGGCTGCTTATACTGAGCCAGGATTCTCTGGAGATTTCTTCCTGTTAAAAGGGAGTTTTCCTCTCCACTGTCGCTATATGCTTGCTTAGTATGAGGATTGCTGTGAAGTCACTGACACTAGTCAGTGACTTGATGCAATTTGCTGGGTTCCTTATATAGGAAACATTTTTTCTGATTGGCTTAATGAACTGACCTGGATTGGAATGTTTATTATGTGAAGTGCCTTGAGACGACTCTTGTCGTGATTTGGCGCTATATAAATAAAATTGAATTGAATTGAATTGAATAAAGCATTTTTGACGAATACAAGCATTAAACAAGTAAAACTCGTAAAAATCTGTAACCGTGCTGAAGGAAAATCCTGATTGGGTAACTGACGGTCTTCACGCTCTGTGTTTGGCCAGTCACATCGAGCGCCCGCCACGCACGCACACAGACAACGGATCTCTCTGCGCTTGCTTCACTGTTGCACACGTTTCTTCAGAACTCCCTAGGTTTTCTTCAGCTCGCCTCTTTTTCGGTTGAATATTTAAAGCTTTTTTTTTGTAACGTATGTGGTGCATTTGACAAGACAGAGCTAAAAACGGATTGTGTCGCGTCAGTCACTGCCTCCGCTCCGGTCGGGTTTTTTAAATTTTTACTCTCTCTCTCTCTATCTCTCTTACACACACACACACACACACACACACACACACACACACACACACACACACACACACACACACCTTAATAAACATTGTTTTGTTTAACTGTGTGTGGGAAAAATGCCAACAACGTTAGGAAAAAATTCTGTTTAATCAAATTAAAATAAAAACAAAATTAAAAAGTTGTGTCTGGTTCTAGTATTTCATATTTCCTAGTTCCTACTGCATGAGTTCAGATGTATTAATTCATGCACGTAAATATTAATGTTCTTATTTAATTGAAAAACTTGTTCTGTAATAGTTCCTTTACTATTGTGATAAAAATGTTTAATCTCAATTCTGAGGCTGCTCTGTAAACTCTGTAAATAGTTTTCAAATAAACAATAGCTTATAAATAAACAACTTCTGATCAATCCATATCAATTTCAGATTTAAAATAATGTATTGATGTAAACCACACCCACTAATTTCCAAATTATAAATAGGAGGTGCATTCATCGATGTCCTTTGATCCGCATTAGTGATGTTTTCAGCACCAGAACAATGAAGCAAAGAAACAGATTCCTGAGTTTGTTAGTAATTTTATTTATTAGGTGCATCTGACCTGTTCTGTTTTTCTCTGAAATGAGATCAAATCAGTGCTTCTATGGGTCTCCTCTCTGCACTAGAAAAATGTACTTTATTACAATGTTCACTGTAAAGCATGTTGATGTTCTTAACAAATAAATTAAATCAAAAATATTGGTCAATAATGCCAAATATGTAAATTTGTGTTTCAGTCATTTTTATACTGGCTTAAAAATACTTCATTAAGTCTACTAAGCATGGGTGTAGAAGGTTTTTAAGAGGGCCAGCCCAGTAATGATCTTGGACCAAAATAAAGGGGGCAGAAAGTCAAATAAAGGGGGCAGAAGGAGATGTTTTTCCCAACGCCAAGAAAAATTAAATGCCAAATCCCCCCTGCAAAGTGTGTCACAGAGTTTAAAACAAAAATTATTCTTGTGCAAATATTGGTGTATTCACCTTTAATACTAGTTATTAAAATGCAGCAGTTGCTGGATTGGTGCAGTTCAAAGTGGAGTGCATCAAATAAAACAATATTAACATAAAGGTGAGACGTGTCATAATTTCACCCCTCCCACCACACACACACACACACACACACACACACACACACACACACACACACACACACACACACACACACCTTAATAAACATTGTTTTGTTTAACTGTGTGTGGGAAAAATGCCAACAACGTTAGGAAAAAATTCTGTTTAATCAAATTAAAATAAAATTTTAATTTTAATAAAATAAAAATTTTGGGACATGGAACGTCACCTCGCTGGCGGGGAAGGAGCCGGAGCTTGTGGCAGAGGTTGAGCGGTACCGGCTAGATATAGTCGGACTCACCTCGACACATTGCATTGGCTCTGGAACCCGAGACCTGGAGAGGGGTTGGACACTCTACTTTGCTGGAGTTGCTCCGGGTGAGAGGCGGAGGGCTGGGGTTGGCTTTTTGTTAGCCCCGAGACTCTCTGCCTGTGTGTTGGGGTTTACCCCGGGGGACAAGAGGGTAGCTTCCTTGCGCCTTCGGGTCGGGGAATGGGTCCTGACTGTTGTTTGTGCTTATGGGCCAAATATCAGTTCAGAGTACCCACCCTTTTTGGAGTCCCTGGGACGAGTGCTAGATAGTGCTCCATCAGGGGACTCCATTGTCCTGCTGGGGGACTTCAATGCTCACGTGGGCAATGACAGCTTGACCTGGAGGGGTGTGATTGGGAGGAACGGCCCACCTAATCTGAACTCGAGCGGTGTTTTGTTATTGGACTTCTGTGCAAGCCGCAGTTTGGCCATAACGAACACCATGTTCGAACATAAGGATGCCCACCGGTACACTTGGTACCAGGGCAGCCTAGGTCACAGGTCGATGATAGATTTTGTAGTCGTATCATCTGACCTGCGGCCGTATGTTTTGGACACCCGAGTGAAGAGAGGGGCGGAGCTGTCAACTGATCACCACCTGGTGGTGAGTTGGATCAGATGGCAAGGGAACATGCCGCGTAGACCTGGCAGACCCAAACGCATAGTGAGGGTCTGCTGGGAACGCCTGGCAGAAGAACCTGTCAAGACGGTCTTCAACTCCCACCTCCGGCAGAGCTTTGACCACGTCCCGAGAGCAGTGGGGGACATTGAGTCCGAGTGGGCCTTGTTCCACTCTGCGATTGTCGAGGCGGCTGTTGCTAGCTGTGGTCGTAAGGTGGCCGGTGCCAGTCGTGGTGGCAACCCCCGTACCCGCTGGTGGACACCAGAGGTTCGGGGAGCCGTCAGGCTGAAGAAGGAGGCCTACAGGGCATGGCTGGTCTGTGGGTCTCCGGAGGCAGCAGACAGGTACTGGATAGCCAAGCGGGGTGCAGCAGTGGCAGTTGCCGAGGCAAAATCTCGGGCGTGGGAGGAGTTTGGTGAGGCCATGGAGAAAGACTATCGATCGGCTCCAAAGAGGTTCTGGCAAACTGTCCGGCGCCTCAGGAGAGGAAGGCAGCAACTCGCTCACACTGTTTACAGTGGGGATGGGGAGCTGCTGACGTCAACTGAGGCTATAGTCGGACGGTGGAAGGAATACTTTGAGGAGCTCCTCAATCCCACCAATGCGCATTCCGAGGAGGAACCAGAGCTGGGAGGCCTGGGGATGGACTGTCCGATCTCGGGGGCAGAAGTTGCTGAGGTAGTCAAACAACTACACAGCGGCGGAGCCCCGGGGGCGGATGAGGTTCGTCCTGGGTATCTCAAGGCTATGGATGTTGTAGGGCTGTCATGGTTGACACGTCTCTACAACATTGCGTGGTCATCGGGGGCAGTTCCTAGGGAGTGGCAGACCGGGGTGGTGGTCCCCATCTTTAAGAAGGGTGACCTGAGGGTGTGTTCCAACTATAGGGGGATCACACTCCTCAGCCTCCCTGGAAAGGTCTACGCCAAGGTACTGGAGAGGAGGGTCCGATCGATAGTTGAATCTCAGATAGAGGAGGAGCAATGTGGTTTTCGTCCTGGCCGTGGAACTGTGGACCAGCTCTATACCCTTGCAAGGGTGATGGAGGGGGCATGGGAGTTTGCCCAACCAATCCACATGTGCTTTGTGGATTTGGAGAAGGCTTATGACCGTGTCCCCAGGGGCACCCTGTGGGGGACGCTCCAGGAGTATGGGGTGGGTGGCTTTCTGTTAAGGGCCATTCAGTCCCTTTACCAGAGGAGCGTGAGTTTGGTCCGCATAGCCGGTAGTAAGTCGGACCTGTTCCCAGTGAGGGTTGGACTCCGCCAGGGCTGCCCTTTGTCACCGGTTCTGTTCATCACTTTTATGGACAGAATTTCTAGACGCAGCCGTGGTGTGGAGTGTGTCGAGTTTGGTGGCAGGAGAATCTCGTCTCTGCTTTTTGCGGATGATGTGGTCCTCCTAGCTTCATCCAGCTCTGACCTTCAGCTCTTGCTGGGTAGGTTCGCGGCCGAATGTGAAGCGGCTGGGATGAGGATCAGCACCTCCAAATCTGAGACCATGGTTCTCGACCGGAAAAGGGTGGCTTGCCACCTCCGGGTCGGGGGAGAGGTCCTACCTCAAGTGGAGGAGTTTACGTATCTCGGGGTCTTGTTCACGAGTGAGGGTAGGAGGGATCGGGAGATCGACAGGCGGATTGGTTCGGCGTCTGCAGTGATGCGGACGCTGAGCCGATCTGTCGTGGGGAAGAGGGAGCTGAGCCAGAAAGCCAGGCTCTCAATTTACCGGTCGATCTACGTCCCAATCCTCACCTATGGTCATGAGCTTTGGGTAATGACCGAAAGAACGAGATCGCGGATACAAGCGGCCGAAATGAGTTTCCTCCGTAGGGTGGCCGGGCTCAGCCTTAGAGATAGGGTGAGGAGCTCGGACATTCGGGAGGGACTCGGAGTAGAACCGCTGCTCCTCCGGATCGAAAGGAGCCAGTTGAGGTGGTTTGGGCATCTGGTCAGGATGCCTCCTGGACGCCTCCCCGGGGAGGTGTTTCGGGCATGTCCTGCCGGCAGAAGGCCCCCGGGTCGACCCAGGACACGTTGGAGAGGTTACATCTCCAATCTGGTCCGGGAACGCCTTGGGGTCCTGCCGGAGGAGCTGGTGGACAAGGCCGGGGAGAGGACGGCCTGGAGCTCCCTAATTGGGATGCTGCCCCCGCGACCCGGACCCGGATAAGCGGAGGAAGACGAAGACGAAGACAAATTAAAATAAAAACAAAATTAAAAAGTTGTGTCTGGTTCTAGTATTTCATATTTCCTAGTTCCTACTGCATGAGTTCAGATGTATTAATTCATGCACTTAAATATTAATGTTCTTATTTAATTGAAAAACTTGTTCTGTAATAGTTCCTTTACTATTGTGATAAAAATGTTTAATCTCAATTCTGAGGCTGCTCTGTAAACTCTGTAAATAGTTTTCAAATAAACAATAGCTTATAAATTAACAACTTCTGATCAATCCATATCAATTTCAGATTTAAAATAATGTATTGATGTAAACCACACCCACTAATTTCCAAATTATAAATGAGAGGTGCATTCATCGGTGTATGTCCTTTGATCCGCATTAGTGATATTTTCAGCACCAGAACAGTGAAGCAAAGAAACAGATTCCTGAGTTTGTTAGTAATTTTATTTATTAGGTGCATCTGACCTGTTCTGTTTTTCTCTGAAATGAGATCAAATCAGTGCTTCTATGGGTTGTTTCCTCTCTGCACTAGAAAAATGTACTTTATTACAATGTTCACTGTAATGCATGTTGATGTTCTTAACAAATAAATTAAATCAAAAATATTGGTCAATAATGCCAAATATGTAAATTTGTGTTTCAGTCATTTTTATACTGGCTTAAAAATACTTCATTAAGTCTACTAAGCATGGGTGTAGAAGGTTTTTAAGAGGGCCAGCCCAGTAATGATCTTGGACCAAAATAAAGGGGGCAGAAAGTCAAATAAAGGGGGCAGAAGGAGATGTTTTTCCCAACGCCAAGAAAAATTAAATGCCAAATCCCCCCTGCAAAGTGTGTCACAGAGTTTAAAACAAAAATTATTCTTGTGCAAATATTGGTGTATTCACCTTTAATACTAGTTATTAAAATGCAGCAGTTGCTGGATTGGTGCAGTTCAAAGTGGAGTGCATCAAATAAAACAATATTAACATAAAGGTGAGACGTGTCATAATTTCACCCCTCCCACCACCACCACCACAGCTGGAAAAATTCCTAGGGGAAAGACTAGAAAAGACTTGCATCACGTGACCGCTGCTTCCACAGCGGTCACGTAAAGTCACGTGACACGGGAGATTACGTTATATTTTATACGTATTAGTTTCAATATGAATATATAACGAACCTTTTACTTTTTAAATTGTGAATATATTTGTTAAATTAAAAATATAAGTGAGTTACTACCCGCTAGCCACCGAAGCTGCAACTACTAAGCAACTAACCAACCATAGATAACTTCTTTGGATCTAAAAAAAAACATTTTAAATTAGCGGACTTACTTTTAAATTTGAAAATTGTCCCTGAAGTAGCTGCCGGCTTCTGGTCCGCCGTCTTTTTGAAAATGCAGCAGTGTATTGTGGGCAATTTTTGACCAAGGCTAGGCTACAAGACACCTCCCGTGTATCCTGCTCAGCTAGCTAAACGGCTAACAAACGGAGAACACACGCCTCGGTAGAACATGAACATTGGAGCACGTCTTGGCGACCGTTTATCAAATCAAATCAAAGATACTTTATTAATCCCAGAGGGAAATTAGAGTTTCAGTACACACAGTTCAAAGAATTGGTGACTGTGGTAATTCGCAACCCTGAGTCGCGCTACCTTTCTATCTCCTAGGCAACCGGGGCGGGGTATTTTGAATGAATTGTAACCCAGAAGCTAGAACCTTAATGAGGTATTAACTAATTGGCTTACTAATATGATCCATCCTCAATTTAGATAAAATATAAAATATAAATTAAGGAAATTAACAATACTAATTAATAGATATCTAATTAACTAATAGATAATTTCATAATGAATTATTGGAAGGGTGAATAACTAAAATAACGAGTTTAATATTAAACATCGGTTAAAACAAGAATCTTGAACATCCCTAACAGAAACAGAAGAGGAAAGCTGTATACTATTGGTCCAGGTGGGAATCTGAAATTTCATTGGCTGAGAGAAATAAGTCCCGCCTCCGCGAAATAAAACCGTGCGACGCAGCTGAGCGAGAGGAGAGACAAACGGCTGTGCAGCACGCAGATACAGAAAGCAAAGACTGAGCGGTTAGAGAGAGAGAGAGAGAGAGAAAAAAAAACAACGGTCGAGGCCGTGAAGAACCCTGATTTGGGTGCCGCATAGATAGAGGGAGAGGCGGACTTGACTCCTTCTAATAAGAGCTAGGAACTTGGAACCAACGCGGTGAGTAAAGAAAAAAGAAGAGAAAAAGCTAACGATGCAACTTAAAAAAAAAAAAGGAAACTTAAATAGCTTATCAAATTAATTCCATTCTTATAGATTTGTGTGGAGACGACAGAGTGAACCAATCCTCTGTAGGAGGGAACCGTTGGAGCGCGTTGGTGAGTGAATGAGATTAAATTCAGTAAATTATTAAATTCAAAAAGCTAATTACAGCAACCGAGGTGACAGCAGTGGGCTGCTAGACGTTAGATCCCAGGAGTTAACATCTCAAACTACCAGTTAACGGTGGTAGGGCATATAGGAGTTAACGGCTCAAACCGCCAGTTAACGGCGGTACGGCATATAGGATTCCCAGGAGTTAACGGCTCAAACCGCCAGTTAACGGTGGTACGGCCTAGATGTACAAGGTCCTCAGGGGCGTTATAGCTAACGCCATAGAATTAGCAATGCGTCCCTTAACCAAACATTTAATAATAAAAAAAAAATAGATAAATAAAAATAAATAAAAGCTAACTGATTAGGGAGGAATTATTTTACAAAGGTGGACCAAAGGACCAGAATTTATATTTTGATGAATTTTGTTATAGAACATTTTATTTATTTATTTATTTATTTATTTATTTATTGTGTTACAGATATACAAGGTGTCACAATGCTGTATAGAAACACAACTAAATGTATCCTTGTTGTCATGAATGTATTTCTTGTTGAATAGTGTAGAGTAATAGAATCTAACTGAGCCTATTGAGCTGAACAATTGTTGTCATATGTAATTATATTTCCAGAGCTACTGAGAATTATTTTAATAGACAATCAAATTGATGTTATGTTAGTTGAACTGTGAACCCAAACATGATTGGCTATGCCAATAGAGTGAAGCATTTGTTTAAGTCTGTAAGACTTTATGCTGTGATGTGACGAGAAGGGTCGATGCCAACTCGCTAACAGTCCTGTTGTTTACAGGCTGGGTTTTTTTTTTCCTTGGGTTTGATCCCGACTCCTATGATCACTCACTTGGAACGAGAACTGGATTTCTTCCTGACGAGGGAGATGGCGAGCCTTAACCACTGAACGAACCAGGACATCTCAAGTAACTGAAGAGCAGACTGCTCTCTTCTGTGAACAATCTCAACGGTGCGGTAGGAAAAAATCGCACCACCGGACTCTGACTTTCACCCCAAGCGTGGGGATTTGACTTGACGCCGGCTGACTTGTGACTCATATGATCAAATCTCATACCGAGCATTTTACTATTGTCGATTGTTTTCATCTGTTTTTGTGTGTTATCTTTATGTGTTATATTTCCCACTATTATTAAAATTTAGTATATAAACCGTTTCATGCTATACCCGTGACTCCAGTCATTCTTAAACAACCTCCAATTCTCCCCGAACCTAATTATTGGCCCATTTGTTTATTTTTCTTTTAATTATCTTATTGTATCCTGTAATCCGGTTACATAAAACTTGGCGAGCCAGCCAGGAGAATTGTAGAGTTGTTACCTTAGCTAACCATTGACTGACATCATAAGAGTGCCTGGAGGTCACAGTGGTTTGCCATTTTGGCATTATTGGTACTTTTGAGTGTTTTAAAATGGAAGTTGTAAAAACAGAAAAGGTCAAGGTTTCAAATGCTGTTTTAATCAGTGGGTTAACTGATACAGACCTTGATAACGAAGTCTTTGGGTTTATGGAAGGATTCGGACCAGTTAACAGGCGCATTAAGTTACCAAACTGTGATCAGATTATTGTGGAGTTTCAACATGAAGCCACTGTTAAGGAATTAAAGAAACAATGTTTACCCTATGACAAACCTTGTACTAGGAACCCAGATGTTTTCTTTCATATTCAAGACCTAGCCAGCGCGTACAGTCTAGAAACTAGCACATCTGCCACTGATGCCTATCTGTCAGAGCTCAGGGACATAGCTGCGCGTAGCAATCAATCATTTAAAGACCTTCTAATGGAGGAACTGGCAAAAATTGGGGAATCTTTAGGAAGGGATACCCATGCATCTGAACCAGTCACTGAACCAGAGCCAATGCTCCATAGTGACCAAGTTACATATTCCCTGCCTTTAACACCAGAAGTTAACTATATGAACAACTCAAAGGACAATTGTCCACCTACAGAGACTGGAAAACAAAACCCTTGCATTCCACCAAATCTTTTAAACACACCTGAGGTTCAGCGAGTTATTGTGGAACACATTGTTAAAAGCAGTGAGGTTATCCCTCCGCCTACTTCACAATACAGACTAAAACCGTTCTCAGGGCGAGTTCCACACCCTTCTTTTGAAACTGACTATGATACTTGGCGTAGTAGTGTAGTGTTATGCATAAATGATCCTTCACTCACCAAGTCCCAAATTGTACGAAGAATCGTGGAGAGTCTGTCAGCCCCAGCAGCGAGCATCGTTAAAGCTCTTAGTCCAAAATCCGACCCGGAAACGTACCTTGAACATCTCGATTCAGCTTACGCAGCTGTCGAAGACGGCGACGAGCTCTTTGCTCGCTTCTTAAACACAAACCAGGACAGTGGTGAAAAACCTTCCGATTACTTTCAGAGGTTATACACCTTGTTAAACCTAGTTATTCAGAGGAATGGAATTTCCTCCAGTGACGCCGACCAGCAGCTGCTCAAGCAGTTTTGCAGAGGCTGTTGGGACAGCTCGCTGATTTCAAACCTGCAACTCGAACAAAAGAAAGACAACCCGCCTCATTTTACAGCACTTCTCCTCAAACTGAGCACTGAAGAAGACAAACAGGCTACTAAAGCAGCACGCATGAAACAACACTTAGGGGCACAACGAACTAGAGTGTATTCAAATGTGCAAACAACATGCTCTCAGAGTAAAAACACTTGTGAACTGGAAATAGATGATAACTGTGATGACTTACGCAAACAAATCGCTGAGCTCAGGAGCCAAATTGCACAGCTTAAGGTTAACAACACAGATAAAAAGGCAAAGAAAACTCAAAAAGAGTCAAAACCCCGTGTGGGGACTAAAATTCCAGATGAGCCCAAACAGATTCAGCAGATAACAGCAGTGGTGCCCAGACCAAAGCCTGGATACTGTTTTAAGTGCGGAGAAGATGGGCACATAGCTTCTAGCTGTAGCAACGAGCCAAATCCAGCACTAGTTGCAACTAAAAGACTTGCTCTTAGACAGAAGCAGCGCGAGTGGGAGATGTCAAAGCCAATTGCTCAGTCTCCTCCTTTAAACCGGTAGAAGCTCCTATCGTGGGACAGATAGGTGCTAAAGTAGAACCAAGTCCCTCTA
Source organism: Nothobranchius furzeri (assembly GCF_043380555.1). NCBI lineage: Eukaryota > Metazoa > Chordata > Actinopteri > Cyprinodontiformes > Nothobranchiidae > Nothobranchius > Nothobranchius furzeri. The sequence continues at coordinate 22,676,642 of NC_091759.1, read as the reverse complement.
AGGAAAGGACAGAGACTTTTTTGCAAGCCAGTTCATGCTCATTCAGTGCCAAAACTTCCCAAAAGATTAGTGGGTGGGCGATGCACAGCTACAGTCTCAGTTAACAGTGTTGAATGTAATTGTTTACTGGATTCAGGGTCCCAGGTAACCACCATTGCCAATTCTTTTTACCAAGAACACTTACCTGACCTCTCAATTAAACCCATCAGTAATCTGTTAGAAGTCGAGGGCGCAAACGGTCAAGCAGTTCCTTATTTAGGATACATAGAGATAAGTGTCACATTTCCAAAAGAGCTCGATCAGTCTGGACTTGAGTTACCTACCCTTGCGTTAGTGGTTCCGGATATAAGCTCAAACTCTGATACACCACTACTCATTGGCACAAACACACTCGATCCTTTGTATGAGCAATTGTCTGCCAATAACTTACCTGATTCCAAGGCACTCTCTTATGGGTACCAACACGTGCTAAAAGCCTTAGCAGTCAGAAAAAAACAAAGCAAAGATGGACGAGTTGGTGTGGTGAAGCTTCGAGGGAGAACCCAAGAAGTTCTCCCTGCAAATAAAAAACTGTTACTAGAAGGGTTTATGCAACCCAGCCAAAACAAGCATGAGCCTTATGCACTCATTGAACAACCCACCAATGGTTCTCTACCAGGGGGTATAATTGTAGACTGTTGCCTCATTTCCTTACCTTCACATGGTCCATACAAAGTACCTGTTGTACTAAGAAACGAAACTAACCATGACATCACATTACCCACTAACTGTGTGATCGCTGAGTTAGTTAAAGCCGATCGTGTTATGCCATATCCAGAACCTGACAAAAGTGATCAGAAAGTACTTGCGGCGTGTAGTTCGCAGCAACAGACTTCACCTTCAAACCCTCCTCTCAGTTTTGACTTCGGTACTTCGCCCTTGTCCGAAGAATGGAAAGGGAGGATCACCAACAAACTTAACACTTACTCCGATGTGTTTTCGCACCACGATCTTGATTTTGGTCATACACAACAGATAAGACATCACATCAACTTAAAAGACGAGACCCCATTCAAACAGAAATCTCGGCCGATCCATCCACATGATTATGAAGCCGTGAGAAAACATTTGGAAGCCCTCTTGGAAACCGGTATAATAAGAGAGTCGGAGTCTCCATTTGCCTCACCAATAGTGGTAGTTCGGAAAAAGAATGGTGAGGTACGTCTATGTATAGACTATAGAAAGCTTAATCTGCAAACCATTCGCGACGCATATGCCCTGCCTAACTTGGAGGAGTCCTTTTCTGCTCTCGCTGGATCACAGTGGTTTTCTGTGATGGACCTCAAGTCAGGTTACTATCAAATAGAGATGTGTGAAAAGGATAAACCTAAAACTGCTTTTGTTTGCCCGTTTGGGTTTTATGAATTTAACCGTATGCCACAAGGAATAACAAATGCTCCAAGCACTTTCCAACGGGTTATGGAAAAGTGTATGAAGGACATTAATCTGAAGGAAGTGTTAGTTTTCCTAGACGACTTGATCGTCTTTTCCAACTCCTTGGAAGAACACGAAACCAGACTTTCTCACGTTCTTGAACGGCTTAGAGAATACGGACTCAAGCTATCACCAGATAAGTGTCGTTTTTTCCAGACATCTGTGCGTTATCTTGGACATATAGTATCTCGAGATGGCATAAAAACCGATCCAGATAAGGTGGAAGCACTCAAAACATGGCCGAAGCCTCAGACTTTGAAGGAACTCCAATCTTTCTTAGGATTTACCGGTTATTACCGACGCTTCGTTAAAGATTACTCAAATATTGTCAAGCCACTAACATCTCTCACGGCTGGTTATCCACCCAAACGGAAAAACTTTAAAACACCACCATGTAGATCAAAGTACTTGAACCCCAAAGAACCCTTTGGGAATCGTTGGAGCCAAGACTGTGAGAAGTCCTTTCAAACTATTATTGAAAAACTTACCACTTCGCCAGTTCTTGGCTACGCTGACGCAAAACTCCCATATCTAGTACACACAGATGCTAGTACGACCGGACTCGGTGCAGCGCTATACCAAGTGCAAAACGGTGTCACACAGGTAATCGCTTATGCAAGTCGCGGTTTAAGCTCTAGTGAAACTAGGTACCCTGCGCACAAGTTGGAGTTTCTAGCCTTAAAGTGGGCCATAACAGATAAGTTTCATGACTATTTGTATGGGAACACATTCACTGTCGTTACTGATAATAATCCGTTAACTTACCTCTTAACAACGGCAAAACTCGATGCAACGAGCTATCGTTGGCTAGCTGCGTTGTCCACCTATAATTTTGACATCAGATACCGTGCAGGTACACAGAACGTTGACGCGGATGGCCTGTCTAGGAGGCTGCATGATAAACCTGAAGACAACTCAAAATTCACTGAGGAATGCCAACGACTAGATGAGTTCCGATCTCATCTTTTATCCTCTGTCAAAGAAGTCGAGCTTCAACTTCAAGCCGAAGCAGTGAAGGCAACATGCCAAAAGCACATGGTCTTGGATGAGACTGATTCTCCTTGTGGTTTAGTTCAGTCACTTGCCATGTCTGCAGCGGCCATTCCAGACCTATTCCAGTTGGAAGACAATAGTGACAGTTTCTTTGCTGTGCCCAAGTATAACCATGCTGACCTTGTCTCCTTGCAGAGGAAAGATCCAACCATTGGCCGAGTCATTCAGCTGCTTATGACTGACAATAAACCGCCAACTGATACTATTGCAGAACCCCCGGTGGTTCTTAACCTTTTGAGAGAGTGGAAACGGTTTGAGTTTCAAAATGATTTACTGTACCGGAGACGCCAATTAGGACCAGAGACATCATTGCAGTTAGTCTTGCCTGATTCATTACGTTCAACAGTCATGCAAAGCCTACATGATGATATGGGGCATCTTGGGGTTGAACGTACGACAGATCTCATTCGGTCCCGTTTTTACTGGCCAAGAATGGCTAGTGATATCGAAATCAAAGTTAAAACTTGCGAAAGATGTATCCGTCGGAAGGCCCTCCCTGACAAAGCTGCTCCAATGGTGAGTATTACCACCACCAGACCTATGGAGTTAGTTTGCATGGATTTTCTCTCCATAGAACCAGACAGTAAGAACACTAAAGATGTCTTAGTGATTACAGACCATTTTACAAAGTATGCAGTGTCCATCCCAACCAAAGATCAGAAAGCCACCACCGTCGCGAAGAACCTGTGGGAACATTTTTTAGTCCACTACGGGTTTCCTGAGCGTCTTCATAGTGATCAGGGACGGGATTTCGAATCACGTACAATCAAGGAACTTTGTTCTTTACTTGGTATCCGTAAAGTCAGAACGAGCCCTTATCACCCTCGTGGCAACCCCGTTGAACGGTACAATCGTACATTACTCAGCATGTTGGGAACTTTACAAGCCACTGAGAAACATCACTGGCGCGATTTTGTAAAACCACTTACTCACTCGTACAATTGTACAAAAAATGACGTGACGGGATACTCACCCTACGAGCTAATGTTCGGTAGGCAGCCTCGGTTGCCTATAGATATTGCCTTTGGGTTACCGCATTTGAACAAGCCCTCTATAACTCATTCTCAGTATGTTAAAGAACTGAAGAGTCATCTGGAACAGAGTTATGACATTGTCATAAAAAACTCTCAAAAAACAGCGAGGAAGAACAAAGAACAGTTCGACAGAAACATTCGTGAGTCCACACTAGGTGTGGGAGATCGTGTTTTAGTCCGAAATCTTCGCTTAAGAGAAAAGCATAAATTAGCAGACAAATGGGAGCAAACAGTGTATATAGTTCTCAAACAGATGGAAAACTTGCCAGTATACACTGTAAAACCAGAGAACGGAGAAGGACCCAACAGAACACTCCACAGAGATCTTTTACTGCCTTGTGGTTTTCTCTCTTCATTAGAAAATGAAACAGAACGCGTTACGAAACCTAGCAGACCTCATACAAGACAGAGTTCAGCCTTAGAACCTGACCCAGATGAGCCACTTGACGAAGAGGTAGATGAGTTTTATTACTCTGATCTTCCACAAGTGCTAAACCGACCATCCTATCAAATAGCGGTCACCTTGCCAAATAGGGAACTCATAGCAGATTCAGGACCGGTAAATAATATTCAACAACAAAACACACTATCCTTACACACAGGGGATCGCAAGGAACCAACCTTAGCTGGTAATGAAAATGCTGAATTGTCCTTACTTGACAAAGGCATCAACACCGAAACATTCTTACCTGACAGAATGAGTGAAACTGCGACATTCTTACCTGAAAGAGTGAAAGAAGCAGCAACATACTTACCTGAAAAAACGAAAAAAAACGAAGTATACTTACCTGACGTAGAAACGGGGGATGAAACTAACACAAACCTACCTCAATTGGATGGTGTCCTAAAGTCGCAGCAACGTGATGTAAGTTTTGAACCCATCATACACGATCAGACACATACATCTGAAAAGACCAAAGTCTTAGAGAATAGCTCATCAGCTCTGTCGGAAACAGAGAGCTCACTTCGTCCTGTCTCAGTTGAGAATCAAACCGAAACGGATGAGCATGATACTGTGCAACCAGAGATGTATGTCAGGAGATCTGAACGAAGTAGTCAGCCTCCTCAAAGACTAACTTACTCTCAATTGGGCAATCCACTAGTGACCGTAGTTAGGTCCCTTTTCCAAGGACTTAATAAAGCTTTTATTGACTCTCTTACTCAAGAAGTTGTGTACCCCGTAGAAACAATGCACAGGGACGTGCATGATATTTAATGGGGGAGGATGTAACCCAGAAGCTAGAACCTTAATGAGGTATTAACTAATTGGCTTACTAATATGATCCATCCTCAATTTAGATAAAATATAAAATATAAATTAAGGAAATTAACAATACTAATTAATAGATATCTAATTAACTAATAGATAATTTCATAATGAATTATTGGAAGGGTGAATAACTAAAATAACGAGTTTAATATTAAACATCGGTTAAAACAAGAATCTTGAACATCACTAACAGAAACAGAAGAGGAAAGCTGTATACTATTGGTCCAGGTGGGAATCTGAAATTTCATTGGCTGAGAGAAATAAGTCCCGCCTCCGCGAAATAAAACCGTGCGACGCAGCTGAGCGAGAGGAGAGACAAACGGCTGTGCAGCACGCAGATACAGAAAGCAAAGACTGAGCGGTTAGAGAGAGAGAGAGAGAGAAAAAAAAAAACAACGGTCGAGGCCGTGAAGAACCCTGATTTGGGTGCCGCATAGATAGAGGGAGAGGCGGACTTGACTCCTTCTAATAAGAGCTAGGAACTTGGAACCAACGCGGTGAGTAAAGAAAAAAGAAGAGAAAAAGCTAACGATGCAACTTTAAAAAAAAAGGAAACTTAAATAGCTTATCAAATTAATTCCATTCTTATAGATTTGTGTGGAGACGACAGAGTGAACCAATCCTCTGTAGGAGGGAACCGTTGGAGCGCGTTGGTGAGTGAATGAGATTAAATTCAGTAAATTATTAAATTCAAAAAGCTAATTACAGCAACCGAGGTGACAGCAGTGGGCTGCAAGACGTTAGATCCCAGGAGTTAACATCTCAAACTACCAGTTAACGGTGGTAGGGCATATAGGAGTTAACGGCTCAAACCGCCAGTTAACGGCGGTAGGGCATATGGGATTCCCAGGAGTTAACGGCTCAAACCGCCAGTTAATGGTGGTACGGCCTAGATGTACAAGGTCCTCAGGGGCGTTATAGCTAACGCCATAGAATTAGCAATGCGTCCCTTAACCAAACATTTAATAATAAAAAAAATAGATAAATAAAAATAAATAAAAGCTAACTGATTAGGGAGGAATTATTTTACAAAGGTGGACCAAAGGACCAGAATTTATATTTTGTTGAATTTTGTTATAGAACATTTTATTTATTTATTTATTTATTTATTTATTTATTTATTTATTTATTGTGTTAGATATACAAGGTGTCACAATGCTGTATAGAAACACAACTAAATGTATCCTTGTTGTCATGAATGTATTTCTTGTTGAATAGTGTAGAGTAATAGAATCTAACTGAGCCTATTGAGCTGAACAATTGTTGTCATATGTAATTATATTTCCAGAGCTACTGAGAATTATTTTAATAGACAATCAAATTGATGTTATGTTAGTTGAACTGTGAACCCAAACATGATTGGCTATGCCAATAGAGTGAAGCATTTGTTTAAGTCTGTAAGACTTTATGCTGTGATGTGACGAGAAGGGTCGATGCCAACTCGCTAACAGTCCTGTTGTTTACAGGCTGGGTTTTTTTTTTCCTTGGGTTTGATCCCGACTCCTATGATCACTCACTTGGAACGAGAACTGGATTTCTTCCTGACGAGGGAGATGGCGAGCCTTAACCACTGAACGAACCAGGACATCTCAAGTAACTGAAGAGCAGACTGCTCTCTTCTGTGAACAATCTCAACGGTGCGGTAGGAAAAAATCGCACCACCGGACTCTGACTTTCACCCCAAGCGTGGGGATTTGACTTGACGCCGGCTGACTTGTGACTCATATGATCAAATCTCATACCGAGCATTTTACTATTGTCGATTGTTTTCATCTGTTTTTGTGTGTTATCTTTATGTGTTATATTTCCCATTATTATTAAAATTTAGTATATAAACCGTTTCATGCTATACCCGTGACTCCAGTCATTCTTAAACAACCTCCAATTCTCCCCGAACCTAATTATTGGCCCATTTGTTTATTTTTTCTTTTAATTATCTTATTGTATCCTGTAATCCGGTTACATAAAACTTGGCGAGCCAGCCAGGAGAATTGTAGAGTTGTTACCTTAGCTAACCATTGACTGACATCATAAGAGTGCCTGGAGGTCACAGTGGTTTGCCATTTTGGCATTATTGGTACTTTTGAGTGTTTTAAAATGGAAGTTGTGAAAACAGAAAAGGTCAAAGTTTCAAATGCTGTTTTAATCAGTGGGTTAACTGATACAGACCTTGATAACGAAGTCTTTGGGTTTATGGAAGGATTCGGACCAGTTAACAGGCGCATTAAGTTACCAAACTGTGATCAGATTATTGTGGAGTTTCAACATGAAGCCACTGTTAAGGAATTAAAGAAACAATGTTTACCCTATGACAAACCTTGTACTAGGAACCCAGATGTTTTCTTCCATATTCAAGACCTAGCCAGCGCGTACAGTCTAGAAACTAGCACATCTGCCACTGATGCCTATCTGTCAGAGCTCAGGGACATAGCTGCGCGTAGCAATCAATCATTTAAAGACCTTCTAATGGAGGAACTGGCAAAAATTGGGGAATCTTTAGGAAGGGATACCCATGCATCTGAACCAGTCACTGAACCAGAGCCAATGCTCCATAGTGACCAAGTTACATATTCCCTGCCTTTAACACCAGAAGTTAACTATATGAACAACTCAAAGGACAATTGTCCACCTACAGAGACTGGAAAACAAAACCCTTGCATTCCACCAAATCTTTTAAACACACCTGAGGTTCAGCGAGTTATTGTGGAACACATTGTTAAAAGCAGTGAGGTTATCCCTCCGCCTACTTCACAATACAGACTAAAACCGTTCTCAGGGCGAGTTCCACACCCTTCTTTTGAAACTGACTATGATACTTGGCGTAGTAGTGTAGTGTTATGCATAAATGATCCTTCACTCACCAAGTCCCAAATTGTACGAAGAATCGTGGAGAGTCTGTCAGCCCCAGCAGCGAGCATCGTTAAAGCTCTTAGTCCAAAATCCGACCCGGAAACGTACCTTGAACATCTCGATTCAGCTTACGCAGCTGTCGAAGACGGCGACGAGCTCTTTGCTCGCTTCTTAAACACAAACCAGGACAGTGGTGAAAAACCTTCCGATTACTTTCAGAGGTTATACACCTTGTTAAACCTAGTTATTCAGAGGAATGGAATTTCCTCCAGTGACGCCGACCAGCAGCTGCTCAAGCAGTTTTGCAGAGGCTGTTGGGACAGCTCGCTGATTTCAAACCTGCAACTCGAACAAAAGAAAGACAACCCGCCTCATTTTACAGCACTTCTCCTCAAACTGCGCACTGAAGAAGACAAACAGGCTACTAAAGCAGCACGCATGAAACAACACTTAGGGGCACAACGAACTAGAGTGTATTCAAATGTGCAAACAACATGCTCTCAGAGTAAAAACACTTGTGAACTGGAAATAGATGATAACTGTGATGACTTACGCAAACAAATCGCTGAGCTCAGGAGCCAAATTGCACAGCTTAAGGTTAACAACACAGATAAAAAGGCAAAGAAAACTCAAAAAGAGTCAAAACCCCGTGTGGGGACTAAAATTCCAGATGAGCCCAAACAGATTCAGCAGATAACAGCAGTGGTGCCCAGACCAAAGCCTGGATACTGTTTTAAGTGCGGAGAAGATGGGCACATAGCTTCTAGCTGTAGCAACGAGCCAAATCCAGCACTAGTTGCAACTAAAAGACTTGCTCTTAGACAGAAGCAGCGCGAGTGGGAGATGTCAAAGCCAATTGCTCAGTCTCCTCCTTTAAACCGGTAGAAGCTCCTATCGTGGGACAGATAGGTGCTAAAGTAGAACCAAGTCCCTCTAAGGAAAGGACAGAGAGACTTTTTTGCAAGCCAGTTCATGCTCATTCAGTGCCAAAACTTCCCAAAAGATTAGTGGGTGGGCGATGCACAGCTACAGTCTCAGTTAACAGTGTTGAATGTAATTGTTTACTGGATTCAGGGTCCCAGGTAACCACCATTGCCAATTCTTTTTACCAAGAACACTTACCTGACCTCTCAATTAAACCCATCAGTAATCTGTTAGAAGTCGAGGGCGCAAACGGTCAAGCAGTTCCTTATTTAGGATACATAGAGATAAGTGTCACATTTCCAAAAGAGCTCGATCAGTCTGGACTTGAGTTACCTACCCTTGCGTTAGTGGTTCCGGATATAAGCTCAAACTCTGATACACCACTACTCATTGGCACAAACACACTCGATCCTTTGTATGAGCAATTGTCTGCCAATAACTTACCTGATTCCAAGGCACTCTCTTATGGGTACCAACACGTGCTAAAAGCCTTAGCAGTCAGAAAAAAACAAAGCAAAGATGGACGAGTTGGTGTGGTGAAGCTTCGAGGGAGAACCCAAGAAGTTCTCCCTGCAAATAAAAAACTGTTACTAGAAGGGTTTATGCAACCCAGCCAAAACAAGCATGAGCCTTATGCACTCATTGAACAACCCACCAATGGTTCTCTACCAGGGGGTATAATTGTAGACTGTTGCCTCATTTCCTTACCTTCACATGGTCCATACAAAGTACCTGTTGTACTAAGAAACGAAACTAACCATGACATCACATTACCCACTAACTGTGTGATCGCTGAGTTAGTTAAAGCCGATCGTGTTATGCCATATCCAGAACCTGACAAAAGTGATCAGAAAGTACTTGCGGCGTGTAGTTCGCAGCAACAGACTTCACCTTCAAACCCTCCTCTCAGTTTTGACTTCGGTACTTCGCCCTTGTCCGAAGAATGGAAAGGGAGGATCACCAACAAACTTAACACTTACTCCGATGTGTTTTCGCACCACGATCTTGATTTTGGTCATACACAACAGATAAGACATCACATCAACTTAAAAGACGAGACCCCATTCAAACAGAAATCTCGGCCGATCCATCCACATGATTATGAAGCCGTGAGAAAACATTTGGAAGCCCTCTTGGAAACCGGTATAATAAGAGAGTCGGAGTCTCCATTTGCCTCACCAATAGTGGTAGTTCGGAAAAAGAATGGTGAGGTACGTCTATGTATAGACTATAGAAAGCTTAATCTGCAAACCATTCGCGACGCATATGCCCTGCCTAACTTGGAGGAGTCCTTTTCTGCTCTCGCTGGATCACAGTGGTTTTCTGTGATGGACCTCAAGTCAGATTACTATCAAATAGAGATGTGTGAAAAGGATAAACCTAAAACTGCTTTTGTTTGCCCGTTTGGGTTTTATGAATTTAACCGTATGCCACAAGGAATAACAAATGCTCCAAGCACTTTCCAACGGGTTATGGAAAAGTGTATGAAGGACATTAATCTGAAGGAAGTGTTAGTTTTCCTAGACGACTTGATCGTCTTTTCCAACTCCTTGGAAGAACACGAAACCAGACTTTCTCACGTTCTTGAACGGCTTAGAGAATACGGACTCAAGCTATCACCAGATAAGTGTCGTTTTTTCCAGACATCTGTGCGTTATCTTGGACATATAGTATCTCGAGATGGCATAAAAACCGATCCAGATAAGGTGGAAGCACTCAAAACATGGCCGAAGCCTCAGACTTTGAAGGAACTCCAATCTTTCTTAGGATTTACCGGTTATTACCGACGCTTCGTTAAAGATTACTCAAATATTGTCAAGCCACTAACATCTCTCACGGCTGGTTATCCACCCAAACGGAAAAACTTTAAAACACCACCATGTAGATCAAAGTACTTGAACCCCAAAGAACCCTTTGGGAATCGTTGGAGCCAAGACTGTGAGAAGTCCTTTCAAACTATTATTGAAAAACTTACCACTTCGCCAGTTCTTGGCTACGCTGACGCAAAACTCCCATATCTAGTACACACAGATGCTAGTACGACCGGACTCGGTGCAGCGCTATACCAAGTGCAAAACGGTGTCACACAGGTAATCGCTTATGCAAGTCGCGGTTTAAGCTCTAGTGAAACTAGGTACCCTGCGCACAAGTTGGAGTTTCTAGCCTTAAAGTGGGCCATAACAGATAAGTTTCATGACTATTTGTATGGGAACACATTCACTGTCATTACTGATAATAATCCGTTAACTTACCTCTTAACAACGGCAAAACTCGATGCAACGAGCTATCGTTGGCTAGCTGCGTTGTCCACCTATAATTTTGACATCAGATACCGTGCAGGTACACAGAACGTTGACGCGGATGGCCTGTCTAGGAGGCTGCATGATAAACCTGAAGACAACTCAAAATTCACTGAGGAATGCCAACGACTAGATGAGTTCCGATCTCATCTTTTATCCTCTGTCAAAGAAGTCGAGCTTCAACTTCAAGCCGAAGCAGTGAAGGCAACATGCCAAAAGCACATGGTCTTGGATGAGACTGATTCTCCTTGTGGTTTAGTTCAGTCACTTGCCATGTCTGCAGCGGCCATTCCAGACCTATTCCAGTTGGAAGACAATAGTGACAGTTTCTTTGCTGTGCCCAAGTATAACCATGCTGACCTTGTCTCCTTGCAGAGGAAAGATCCAACCATTGGCCGAGTCATTCAGCTGCTTATGACTGACAATAAACCGCCAACTGATACTATTGCAGAACCCCCGGTGGTTCTTAACCTTTTGAGAGAGTGGAAACGGTTTGAGTTTCAAAATGATTTACTGTACCGGAGACGCCAATTAGGACCAGAGACATCATTGCAGTTAGTCTTGCCTGATTCATTACGTTCAACAGTCATGCAAAGCCTACATGATGATATGGGGCATCTTGGGGTTGAACGTACGACAGATCTCATTCGGTCCCGTTTTTACTGGCCAAGAATGGCTAGTGATATCGAAATCAAAGTTAAAACTTGCGAAAGATGTATCCGTCGGAAGGCCCTCCCTGACAAAGCTGCTCCAATGGTGAGTATTACCACCACCAGACCTATGGAGTTAGTTTGCATGGATTTTCTCTCCATAGAACCAGACAGTAAGAACACTAAAGATGTCTTAGTGATTACAGACCATTTTACAAAGTATGCAGTGTCCATCCCAACCAAAGATCAGAAAGCCACCACCGTCGCGAAGAACCTGTGGGAACATTTTTTAGTCCACTACGGGTTTCCTGAGCGTCTTCATAGTGATCAGGGACGGGATTTCGAATCACGTACAATCAAGGAACTTTGTTCTTTACTTGGTATCCGTAAAGTCAGAACGAGCCCTTATCACCCTCGTGGCAACCCCGTTGAACGGTACAATCGTACATTACTCAGCATGTTGGGAACTTTACAAGCCACTGAGAAACATCACTGGCGCGATTTTGTAAAACCACTTACTCACTCGTACAATTGTACAAAAAATGACGTGACGGGATACTCTCCCTACGAGCTAATGTTCGGTAGGCAGCCTCGGTTGCCTATAGATATTGCCTTTGGGTTACCGCATTTGAACAAGCCCTCTATAACTCATTCTCAGTATGTTAAAGAACTGAAGAGTCATCTGGAACAGAGTTATGACATTGTCATAAAAAACTCTCAAAAAACAGCGAGGAAGAACAAAGAACGGTTAAACAGAAACATTCGTGAGTCCACACTAGGTGTGGGAGATCGTGTTTTAGTCCGAAATCTTCGCTTAAGAGAAAAGCATAAATTAGCAGACAAATGGGAGCAAACAGTGTATATAGTTCTCAAACAGATGGAAAACTTGCCAGTATACACTGTAAAACCAGAGAACGGAGAAGGACCCAACAGAACACTCCACAGAGATCTTTTACTGCCTTGTGGTTTTCTCTCTTCATTAGAAAATGAAACAGAACGCGTTACGAAACCTAGCAGACCTCATACAAGACAGAGTTCAGCCTTAGAACCTGACCCAGATGAGCCACTTGACGAAGAGGTAGATGAGTTTTATTACTCTGATCTTCCACAAGTGCTAAACCGACCATCCTATCAAATAGCGGTCACCTTGCCAAATAGGGAACTCATAGCAGATTCAGGACCGGTAAATAATATTCAACAACAAAACACACTATCCTTACACACAGGGGATCGCAAGGAACCAACCTTAGCTGGTAATGAAAATGCTGAATTGTCCTTACTTGACAAAGGCATCAACACCGAAACATTCTTACCTGACAGAATGAGTGAAACTGCGACATTCTTACCTGAAAGAGTGAAAGAAGCAGCAACATACTTACCTGAAAAAACGAAAAAAAACGAAGTATAGTTACCTGACGTAGAAACGGGGGATGAAACTAACACAAACCTACCTCAATTGGATGGTGTCCTAAAGTCGCAGCAACGTGATGTAAGTTTTGAACCCATCATACACGATCAGACACATACATCTGAAAAGACCAAAGTCTTAGAGAATAGCTCATCAGCTCTGTCGGAAACAGAGAGCTCACTTCGTCCTGTCTCAGTTGAGAATCAAACCGAAACGGATGAGCATGATACTGTGCAACCAGAGATGTATGTCAGGAGATCTGAACGAAGTAGTCAGCCTCCTCAAAGACTAACTTACTCTCAATTGGGCAATCCACTAGTGACCGTAGTTAGGTCCCTTTTCCAAGGACTTAAAGCTTTTATTGACTCTCTTACTCAAGAAGTTGTGTACCCCGTAGAAACAATGCACAGGGACGTGCATGATATTTAATGGGGGAGGATGTAACCCAGAAGCTAGAACCTTAATGAGGTATTAACTAATTGGCTTACTAATATGATCCATCCTCAATTTAGATAAAATATAAAATATAAATTAAGGAAATTAACAATACTAATTAATAGATATCTAATTAACTAATAGATAATTTCATAATGAATTATTGGAAGGGTGAATAACTAAAATAACGAGTTTAATATTAAACATCGGTTAAAACAAGAATCTTGAACATCACTAACAGAAACAGAAGAGGAAAGCTGTATACTATTGGTCCAGGTGGGAATCTGAAATTTCATTGGCTGAGAGAAATAAGTCCCGCCTCCGCGAAATAAAACCGTGCGACGCAGCTGAGCGAGAGGAGAGACAAACGGCTGTGCAGCACGCAGATACAGAAAGCAAAGACTGAGCGGTTAGAGAGAGAGAGAGAGAGAAAAAAAAAAACAACGGTCGAGGCCGTGAAGAACCCTGATTTGGGTGCCGCATAGATAGAGGGAGAGGCGGACTTGACTCCTTCTAATAAGAGCTAGGAACTTGGAACCAACGCGGTGAGTAAAGAAAAAAGAAGAGAAAAAGCTAACGATGCAACTTAAAAAAAAAAGGAAACTTAAATAGCTTATCAAATTTATTCCATTCTTATAGATTTGTGTGGAGACGACAGAGTGAACCAATCCTCTGTAGGAGGGAACCGTTGGAGCGCGTTGGTGAGTGAATGAGATTAAATTCAGTAAATTATTAAATTCAAAAAGCTAATTACAGCAACCGAGGTGACAGCAGTGGGCTGCTAGACGTTAGATCCCAGGAGTTAACATCTCAAACTACCAGTTAACGGTGGTAGGGCATATAGGAGTTAACGGCTCAAACCGCCAGTTAACGGCGGTAGGGCATATGGGATTCCCAGGAGTTAACGGCTCAAACCGCCAGTTAATGGTGGTACGGCCTAGATGTACAAGGTCCTCAGGGGCGTTATAGCTAACGCCATAGAATTAGCAATGCGTCCCTTAACCAAACATTTAATAATAAAAAAAATAGATAAATAAAAATAAATAAAAGCTAACTGATTAGGGAGGAATTATTTTACAAAGGTGGACCAAAGGACCAGAATTTATATTTTGTTGAATTTTGTTATAGAACATTTTATTTATTTATTTATTTATTTATTTATTTATTTATTGTGTTACAGATATACAAGGTGTCACAATGCTGTATAGAAACACAACTAAATGTATCCTTGTTGTCATGAATGTATTTCTTGTTGAATAGTGTAGAGTAATAGAATCTAACTGAGCCTATTGAGCTGAACAATTGTTGTCATATGTAATTATATTTCCAGAGCTACTGAGAATTATTTTAATAGACAATCAAATTGATGTTATGTTAGTTGAACTGTGAACCCAAACATGATTGGCTATGCCAATAGAGTGAAGCATTTGTTTAAGTCTGTAAGACTTTATGCTGTGATGTGACGAGAAGGGTCGATGCCAACTTGCTAACAGTCCTGTTGTTTACAGGCTGGGTTTTTTTTTTCCTTGGGTTTGATCCCGACTCCTATGATCACTCACTTGGAACGAGAACTGGATTTCTTCCTGACGAGGGAGATGGCGAGCCTTAACCACTGAACGAACCAGGACATCTCAAGTAACTGAAGAGCAGACTGCTCTCTTCTGTGAACAATCTCAACGGTGCGGTAGGAAAAAATCGCACCACCGGACTCTGACTTTCACCCCAAGCGTGGGGATTTGACTTGACGCCAGCTGACTTGTGACTCATATGATCAAATCTCATACCGAGCATTTTACTATTGTCGATTGTTTTCATCTGTTTTTGTGTGTTATCTTTATGTGTTATATTTCCCATTATTATTAAAATTTAGTATATAAACCGTTTCATGCTATACCCGTGACTCCAGTCATTCTTAAACAACCTCCAATTCTCCCCGAACCTAATTATTGGCCCATTTGTTTATTTTTTCTTTTAATTATCTTATTGTATCCTGTAATCCGGTTACAATTACACATTACCAAGAACTTACCCTGTGTCCTTTGTCACCAGGCAAACCAGGAAGACCATCAAAGCCACGATCGCCCTGAGACGAACACACAAACCATAAGGCACAACGACTACACCAAACAGAATAGATAAAAAACACAAATATTTATTATTTAGGGAATAACCTGTGTTTTTATTTGACAAATATGATAACAGAGTGAATACTTTACTTTAGATCCGGGCTCTCCGGGCATTCCCCGAGGCCCATCAGCACCAGCGCGACCCTGAGAGCACAAGCAGACAATATTAAAATGTTTTAAAACTTTAAATGTAAAGTTTGTTTTTACCAACTAAAACAACCCAAATAAGATTCTGTTTGGTCGTGTTTGTAAAAAAAGATTACAGGACCAAAACGACCTATAAAAAAAAAAAAAAACACAAAGAGCTATCCTGGACCACTGAAAAACACAAGTGTTTGTTATAAACTATAATCTCTGTGATAGCATGTGTAGAATCTGTGATAACAACAAATACAACAAATAAAAACTAAACATAAACAAAGTGGCTGTTTCTACTCACTCTTCTTCCTGATTTACCCGGAGGACCCAGCAACCCCTGTGATCCTCTGGGGCCCTAAAAACAAACAAATGTCTGTGATTGGTGGCCGGTATAAATGATCAACACCAGTTTGGAGAAGCGACTGGTTTACCTGAGGACCAGGATCTCCACTTTCTCCCTTCAGCCCAGAGCTTCCTGGACTTCCCTACAACAAATGAAACAATTAATTTGTTGACATCCATATTTAAATGAAAACAATTACATTTGCAACACAAAACAAAATCATAAAAAAATATATGTGTCTGAAATCTTTGGGCCGGCGCAGTTCAATGAAACATAACAATAAAGAGTTCATGAATAATCTGTTGAGTAAAACATTGTTAACAATTTAAAAAAAAACCTCTTGGTATAAACAACCAAACAAAAGGAAACATACCACAGGTCCAGGGCGCCCGGTGAATCCCATTGGTCCAGGAGGTCCTTTCAGTGCCATCTAAAGAAAATTACATCTCTAAATCAATAGTGTCCATGTCCTTGAACTTTGTGGGTCTGAGCAGCGTAGGTCGAACAGGGGCACGTGTTGGAGCTTCTTTTGTTGGGACAGAAAACTTTTTGGTTGTTGGTTTGATCGGAGGGACTTTGTTGAACACACTTTTAGCTATTGTCTTCTCTTTCAGCTCTGCTTTTTCTTCGATGTTTGCTTTTGGAGATTTGTTGACAGAAACCTTTGTAGGTTCTGGTTTTGTTATTTTTGTGGGTTTCGGTGCTTTAGTAGCGACTACATTAACAGCTGACTTGGCCGTGCTATCTACAGTGTTCGTTTTTGTAGTGGTTTCACTTTTTGCCTTATTTCCAGCCACTTTGCTAACATCTTTCTTTTTGGCTTCTGAAGAAACTTTGTTGTTCCCATTTGCTTTTGCTGCACCATTGACTTTATTTTCAGCTTTGCCATTGACTTCAGTGGTAGTTTTGCCATTTCCATTGGCTTTCTTTGTTGTAGTTTTACCTCCGCCATTTCCATTCACCTTAGACCCAACCGTAGCTTTTCCATTTCCATTGGTTTTCTTCTCGGCAGAGGCTTTTCCATTAACTTTTGTTTAACCTACAAGCTTCCCATTTTTGGCCTCAGTTTTGGCATTGCCATTACCTTTAGATGCACCACTGGGTTTCTTTGGAGAAGCTGTTTTACCATTGCCATTCTTAACTGGGACAGCTGTGGTTTTGGCTTTAGTTGCTGTTGTTGGTTTGATCTTTGACAAGAAGATGCCTGCAGCAGTGGGTTTAGCTTTGGATGGCTTAGCTGTAGAGGACTTGATAGCTTTGGTGGGCATGGGTGGCTTGACGACCAGTTTGTAAGGTCCAGACTTGGCTGACTTAGCTGGAGTGGGTTTAGTTGATTTAGTGGGAGCTGCTTTCCCACTGGGTGCCTTCTTCTAATATCCACGATTATAATGTTTAGTATGAAGAAGTGCATAGACAAAAAACATAGAGAGGGTAGAAAATGACAAAGATACACAGAGGGATTGGGAGGGAGATGAAAAGCACAAACAAGGGATTGACAGAAAGAGAAAAAGACAAGAGTGGATGTTTTGAGACACAGTGACATAAAGATGGTTAAGGCTTGGACGATTTGCTGAGACTGTGCAGGCATTACTGGATACAGCAGACGATCAGGTTTTAAAATACATCTAAAATAAACAATATTGTGAAAAACAAACCTATAATGCACAGTAAACAATACAATTTCATTACTTTGACTTAAGTTCTAAACTGGTATTGTTGCTGTTCTCTCCAGTATTGCCATTCCCACTGTCACATGATAAAGCAGCATCTTTGTTCAGTTAGGAACTGGGCACCAAGGTTTAGTAGAGGCACTGAGGATGTGAATGGTCAGGTAAAGGTGGCTGTTTAACACACACACACACACACACACACACACACACACACACACACACACACACACACACTAGTCACACAACATAAAAATCTCACACATTATTGACATGTTGGGTAATAAAGCATGAAACAGTTGAACTGGAAAACAGAAAAGGTTCCAGCTGTTCAGCCATGCAAAAGAAACAACTCAGAAGGCATGCAAACATGTGCTTTATAAAATGATAAAATGTGGGAAAAAAGACCATACACAGGTATTTTTTTGTAAATCATGCCACTACTAATAAAAAGATATTATAGTTTAAGATCTAAACAAGCTTTCAAGGTGAAATGACAACCCATAGATGTAATACAGCACCAATGGATTTTTAAACTAGTACCGTAAATCCTCTAATACAGGCCGGTATTCAATTAAAGGCCGGGTCTCCAATTCTGGCCGGTGTCTGAGTCAGCAGAGGTAAATAATGGCCGGTCTCTTATTGTGGCCGGATGGCATGTGGTAACAAGCAAGTACGAGAGTCCCAGCGGCAGGGTTATAGTCCCCAAATCAACCAGCAGGAGGCAGTAGAAGTTCACGCAGACCTTTTTTAGGCCTTTTCTTCAACGCTTTGAGACGCTACAGACACGATCCTCTATCACGCTCCTACCACACAGAGTCACAGTGTCAGTTAACCATGCTAGTTCAACCAGCTCCACAGAACACACATCACCTTCCCTGTGGCTTACACTCACACAACATGCAAATCAGCACATAGGAACTAGCAGAACGATAGGAAACACATATAACACAATACCCAGAATGCACCTGGCTTACAACCCCAGCCAGGTCATAACACTATCAAGTTCAAAGAGAACGTGCTGATTATGCTGCAGAACACTCTGGAGAGCAGCAGTAGGGGGTGTATGAACTACAGTAATCCCTCGTTTATCGCGGTAGATGCGTTCCAGACCTGGCCGCGATAGATGAAAATCCGCGAAGTAGGGACTCCCAGCATGCCCCTCGCGGGGATTCCCTTCACGTCACACCTACGTCACAAACCGCGGCTATAAACGGAAGTCGCCTTTCCAGCGCACCACTCAATCATCGTTTCTTCAGATTCACGATCAGAGTTTCCAACCTACCGATCAATCCA
Organism: Nothobranchius furzeri; assembly: GCF_043380555.1. Lineage (NCBI taxonomy): Eukaryota > Metazoa > Chordata > Actinopteri > Cyprinodontiformes > Nothobranchiidae > Nothobranchius > Nothobranchius furzeri. The sequence goes on along the minus strand of NC_091759.1, from coordinate 22,657,675 downwards.
ACGAACTATCAGCTCATAGTAAGTTATCTTACTTACTTCTGGAAAGCCCGGCATTTCCGTGTCACTTCGTTGACGCTCGAACGCTCGGGGGTTTCCTAGAGCAGCCGGCGTTTCACCGACGCTATCACTTCCGCGTCTGTGAAACCACGCTCCCTATTGAATTATCGTATGATCAGATTCTCTTTTTGGGGGTAAAACTCAAGTGCCAGACCGTAGGTACTGACACGCGATCGTTCATGTCGGTTCATTTCCTTTAATGTTTTCTGTCTTTTATTTGCGCCTGATGTGTATCGCTGCTGTGGAGCGGGGCGCATCACCTTGTCCTCCAAAGCACAGATCACAGCAGGGAGCGCTCAGCTGTTTTCGCGGTCGGTAGATCTGCCTCCTGAGCACGACCACAGGAACAATCAGGTGTCGCCACCTCAAAAATTAATTTAACACGCAATCGTTCATGTCAGTTCATTTCCTTTAATGTTTCCTGTCTTTTATTTGTGCCTGATGTGTTTCACTGCATGCTGTGGAGCGGGACGCTGCGCGCATCACCTTGTCCTCCGACGCACTGATCACTGATACAGCCGTCAAACAGCAAGCGCTCCGCTGTTTTTGCGGTCGGTAGATCTTTTAGAACTGCAGTTCAAAGGTAACTCATGAGGTGAATATATATGAACCCAGGTAGCAGTTTTTCTTTAGGATTGAGAGGAGATGCAGGAAGATAATAAACAGGCAGGACAGAAAAATAGTCGAATAAAAACAAGTTAGTTTTTGTACCTGGTGGTTGCAACATACAGACACCATTGAAGGTCATCAGAAGTGAGGAACAGAAAATGAAATAATTATTTTAATGTTTAGAGCAGCAGGAACTCCGAGAGGCTGCAGGCACATCAGTGAGTTTGCGGCAGCTGCGCAGGGGGAGGGGGGAGAGGGCTGAAGCAGGAACTACCGTTGTTAAAAGAAATGTGTTTAACTTTGAAAATGTGGGCGCACTTTTAATTGTCAAAAACTCCAGCGAACCATTTTTTCATTTTGCTCAAATAGAAATAGAGGCCTGCCTCTAATACTGGCCCTCCTTCCAATAAAGGCCTGGAGCTTGATGAGCTTGAGTCAAATACAGGCCCGGGCCTGTATTAGAGGATTTACGGTATATAAGCATTCACAGTCCATCATACAAACCTTTGATGTAAAACTAGGCATTGAATATATCTCTATTTTGAAATCTATGAAAAAGATAATCAGATGATGCAAAACAAAAGTAAGTGCATGCGGTGTTCTTAAATCTCCATCACAAACATGCAAGTAGCAGGACAATAAGGATCCTTCATTAAACAATCGTGCAAAATTAAGAACCCAAACAGAATAAGTTTATTTTAAAATAACATGCAAGGAAAGCAATTAAAAATGTATGAAACACCAGAAAGAATCAGAAAACCAAAAGTATTAGTGTATTCTTGTGTGGTTATGAAATGGTATTTATGTATAATGTAAAAGGAAGATCAAATAACTCAGGTTTTCTAAACTTAGTTGTATTTGCATATTCTCTTTTTATATTACATTATATGATGGAAACTGTAATTATATTTTCTCAGAAATTTAATTTCAAAGACTTTTAGTTTAGGTCTAAATTGTAAAAGAACAAAATAAAATAGTTGGACAAATTACTTCTACAAGAGGGAGTAATAAAAAAACATAGAAAGTGTGTGTGTGTGTGTGTGTGTGTGTGTGTGTGTGTGTGTGTGTGTGTGTGTGTGTGTGTGTGTGTGTGTGTGTGTGTGTGTGTGTGTGTGAGACACAGCTGGACCTTCAGTTCCCCAGTGCCCTCACATGGCCACGTGTGAACACACATACATAAAAGACAACATGTGGATGACATAAGGACAAAAATATCACAAGGCGCAAAAGTAATCCTGTGTGACACAAGTAGATGAAATAAGGCGAATGTGTAGATCATTCTTAATGAGGAAATGAGACATTAAATAAAAGGGAAGTATGAAGTGATGAGAGGCTTTCAGAAGTTAAATTTAAACAACTTTTATAAACATTTCCAAAGAATTTTTTTCAGCAATTATGATAATTTGATTTACATTTAAATGATCAGAATGTGTTTTTGTTTGAATGCTCCTCTCATTCTCTCATTGCCCTTCCCTTCCACAAACCCAACTAGTGTCTTCCCTCTCTCTTGCTCCCACTTTACCTGCTGCTTGTGGTCCCCTGGTTGGGGAGAGGGGGATGAAGATGAGGAGGGAAGGCCTGTGGTTTCCTCATAATAATATGGATATTCATGGTCATCCTGCTCCTCATCAAAGTACCAAAAAGAAAGAAAAGGTGGAGGTTTTGTTTGGTTGTAAGCAAACAACCAAAGCAGTGGGTTGAATGGGGCAGGAGGATTCATGAAATCAGGCGAAAAGCAGAAAGAATGAGAGACTGCAAAGGCCAAAGGTGAAAGACCAAAGTCATGTGTTGAAAGACTGCACCAGACAGCAAAATAGACAGACACAAATTAAAGCTGTAATTTCTCAGTTCATCAGAGTCTGCACAAGTAGCTTATAGGTGTTGACAAAAAGATGTCAGCAGAAAATCAACCCTGATGAAAGAGAAAATCATAAACAAACAAAGCCAATGAATATAACCACACTAACTTATATTCATTCAAGAAGCAGTCATCTCAACAGATTCAACATGACAGAGTAAGAGTCCTCTAGCAACCAAACGTTTATACTGGGTGTTTCTCAATGTCAAGGCGCCTGGCCTTGCGAGGCGATGTCTTGCGAGGGCAGGCGCCTTACTTACGAGGACGCTGTCCTTCCTTGGTCAACGAAAACGGTTAAATGGAACACAGTGTTTCCCTTACATAGGCGTAGCCGTGGCAGCCTGCCATGGCTGAAATCCCAGCGCCACGCCAACAAGATCCCAAGTTTTATTGAAATTTTTTTGCGCTGTTTCCCAAAGAAGCAGCGGGAACTACTCTGTTGTTGCTTGTGATCACAGCCGGCAGGCAGCAAGGAGGAGGAGGCAGGGCAGGGTGGTTACAGCTAGGGATGAGCCGGATCCGGTATGCTCTAAGTGTTTTTCTCCCCAGAAGAAGCTACAGTGATGTTCTACTGAGCTGTGGTGGCCTCATGGAGGGGGCCATCGTCTAGCACACTGCTGCTAACCACTTAAACATTCTCCCTCTCCTGATGATAACTTTTTGCTTTCCTTGACGTTGGATGTGCTACTACTAGTTTACCCGTTTAATTATAGATTCACTAGGATAAATACAATGAAGTTTATCTCTCACCAAATAGAATATTTACTAAGAAATCACAATGTAACCATAAACACATCATTGTGTGTGTGTGTGTGTGTGTGTGTGTGTGTGTGTGTGTGTGTGTGTGTGTGTGTGTGTGTGTGTGTGTGTGTGTGTGTGTGTGTGTGTGTGTGTGTGTGTGTGTGTGTGTGTGTGTGTGTGTGTGTGTGCGCGCGTGCGTGCGTCTGCTCTGTCTTCTCGATCCCCAGTGAGTTATGGAGGATGGCTGCTTATACTGAGCCAGGATTCTCTGGAGGTTTCTTCCTGTTAAAAGGGAGTTTTCCTCTCCACTGTCGCTATATGCTTGCTTAGTATGAGGATTGCTGTATAGTCACTGACACTAGTCAGTGACTTGATGCAATTTGCTGGGTTCCTTATACAGGAAACATTTTTTCTGATTGGCTTAATGAACTGACCTGGATTGGAATGTTTATTATGTGAAGTGCCTTGAGACGACTCTTGTCGTGATTTGGCGCTTTATAAATAAAATTGAATTGAATTGAATAAAGCATTTTTGACGAATACGAGCATTAAACAAGTAAAACTCGTAAAAATCTGTAACCGTGCTGAAGGAAAATCCTGATTGGGTAACTGACTGTCTTCACGCTCTGTGATTGGCCAGTCACATCGAGCGCCCGCCCCTCCTTACACACAAAACTCTGCAGCTGGGAGCTCAGTCCAGCCCATGCATCCACGCACGCACACAGACAACGGATCTCTCTGCGCTTGCTTCAGTGTTGCACATGTTTCTTCAGAACTCCCTAGGTTTTCTTCAGCTCGCCTCTTTTTCGGTTGAATATTTAAAGCTACATTTTTTTTGTAACGTATGTGGTGCATTTGACAAGACAGAGCTAAAAACGGATTGCGTCGCGTCAGTCACTGCCTCCGCTACGGTCGGGTTTTTTTAAATTTTAACTCTCTCTCTCTCTTACACACACACACACGCACGCACACACACACACGCACACGCACACACACACACACACACACACACACCTTAATAAACATTGTTTTGTTTAACTGTGTGTGGGAAAAATGCCAACAACGTTAGGAAAAAATTCTGTTTAATCAAATTAAAATAAAAACAAACTTAAAAAGTTGTGTCTGGTTCTAGTATTTCATATTTCCTAGTTCCTACTGCATGAGTTCAGATGTATTAATTCATGCACTTAAATATTAATGTTCTTATTTAATTGAAAAACTTGTTCTGTAATAGTTCCTTTACTATTGTGATAAAAATGTTTAATCTCAATTCTGAGGTAAACTCTGTAAATAGTTTTCAAATAAACAACAGCTTATAAATAAACAACTTCTGATCAATCCATATCAATTTCAGATTTAAAATAATGTATTGATGTAAACCACACCCACTAATTTCCAAATTATAAATAGGAGGTGCATTCATCGATGTCCTTTGATCCGCATTAGTGATGTTTTCAGCACCAGAACAGTGAAGCAAAGAAACAGATTCCTGAGTTTGTTAGTAATTTTATTTATTAGGTGCATCTGACCTGTTCTGTTTTTCTCTGAAATGAGATCAAATCAGTGCTTCTATGGGTTGTTTCCTCTCTGCACTAGAAAAATGTACTTTATTACAATGTTCACTGTAATGCAAGTTGATGTTCTTAACAAATAAATTAAATCAAAAATATTGGTCAATAATGCCAAACATGTAAATTTGTGTTTCAGTCATTTTTATACTGGCTTAAAAATACTTCATTAAGTCTACTAAGCAGGGGTGTAGAAGGTTTTTAAGAGGGCCAGCCCAGTAATGATCTTGGACCAAAATAAAGGGGGCAGAAAGTCAAATAAAGGGGGCAGAAGGAGATGTTTTTCCCAACGCCAAGAAAAATTAAATGCCAAATCCCCCTGCAAAGTGTGTCACAGAGTTTAAAACAAAAATTATTCTTGTGCAAATATTGGTGTAATCACCTTTAATACTAGTTATTAAAATGCAGCAGTTGCTGGATTGGTGCAGTTCAAAGTGGAGTGCATCAAATAAAACAATATTAACATAAAGGTGAGACGTGTCATAATTTCACCCCTCCCACCACCACCACCACAGCTGGAAAAATTCCTAGGGGAAAGACTAGAAAAGACTTGCATCACGTGACCGCAGCTTCCATGGTGGTCACGTAAAGTCACGTGACACGGGAGATTACGTTATATTTTATACGTATTAGTTTCAATATAAATATATAACGAGCCTTTTACTTTTTAAATTGTGTATATATTTGTTAAATTAAAAATATAAGTGAGTTACTACCCGCTAGCCACCGAAGCTGCAACTACTAAGCAACTAACCAACCATAGATAACTTCTTTGGATCTAAAAAAAAAAAACATTTTAAATTAGTTGACTTACTTTTAAATTTGAAAATTGTCCCTGAAGTAGCTGCCGGCTTCTGGTCCGCCGTCTTTTTGAAAATGCAGCAGTGTATTGTGGGCAATTTTTGACCAAGGCTAGGCTACAAGACACCTCCCGTGTATCCTGCTCAGCTAGCTAAACGGCTAACAAACGGAGAACACACGCCTCGGTAGAACATGAACATTGGAACACGTCTTGGCAGCCGTTGATCAAATCAAATCAAAGATACTTTATTAATCCCAGAGGGAAATTAGAGTTTCAGTACACACAGTTCAAAGAGTTGGTGACTGTGGTCATTCGCAACCCTGAGTTGCGCTACCTTTCAATCTCCTAGGCAACCGGGGCGGGGCCAAGACATCAAGGCAAGGTTCCTTGGCATTGAGAAACACCCACTGATTCAGACCAGGCATGCAAGCTTGGAAACATGTATTTTGAATGAATGAATGAATGCAGATGAAATTTATTTGTTTACATAAATCTGTGATAATGACGATGAGGAATGTCGACTCTGGGAAAAGCTTGCAAAGCCTATTATGCATGTGATGTGCACAACCAGTCTCAGAAGACCCCTCCTACATCAAACTTTAGCCAAATTTTATGTCACAACTTTACCAGAATAATCATCTGAATTTAATTTCCATAAATTATGTGTTCAGCTGGTTCTCTTCATTTCAATCTATCAGAATAAAACAAGGAGGGGTTCATGTTTTATTGTATCATCCTTTTCCCCTACCTTTCTGTGTTCCATTGCAGTAGAGCGGGAAACAGTGACAGCTAGTCCACTACTGAAAGTGTGTATCGTGATTAAAATGTCCATTATAGTGGGAAAAGTTTTGTAAGGAACATGACTATCCGGCTTTTCTAAATATCAGGAGCAAGCTTGTTTATGTGCAATATTTCAGTGATTACAATCTCAGATGGTGTAATCACTGAAATATTGCACATAAATTCCCACTGCATGTTGGCAGTGTGCAGGAGTACTGTTCTGCCTCTTTGGATCTAGCTCAATCTGCATCTATTTGAAGTAAACGATGAGCAACATAAGTTTATTCTAAATACCACAGGACACACAGATTGTGATGGTGAGGGGAAAATCGGATGGATACAACCTGTTGCTGCTGATGAGACGAGGATGCACGAGGAAGACAGAAAGGGTGAGCAGGACTTTGATGATGTTATCAGATGACCCAATCTGAGCCTGAGGACCTTTTAACCAGCCTGTCCATCTGCTGAAGCTTTGTTACTAAATATAGTTAATGATAAATAAAAAATCTAAACAATTTTCCTTTAAAAGGGTAAAAGGAAAACGGCTACATTACAAAGAATTTTTTTTTTTTTTGTAATGGGAAACGTGAGTAAAAACCACTGGACCACACCACCAGTGGCAAAAAAGTGAATAGGTCTACGCTGTTGGGTGGCCTCTGGTATTTTGTTGGATTTCTAACTTATTGTAAATATTTCTCTTCTTTTTTTTCCCCTGATCTTCCCCAGGTCCACACTGGGGGCATCAGCGGCACTGAACAGCAGCAGAACGTTGCAAATTCAAATATAATCCATACAGTCTATGGGTTTGATCCAAACTGGCAATGGCACCCAACTTTTCAGGTGGTGGTGTGCTGCTAAATACATGACAGGGTTATATTTTAGCCGTGGGCCGCTTTTTGGGATGCGTCAATTTCAGCAAATAACACAGGGCTAGACAGGAACTCACACTTGGTATCAGTGTAATACGTCCGGTAATTTTCAAAATAAAAGCCTATTGCAGAGATGTGCTTTCTTATCTATGTAGATAAGATAACATCTATACGTGTGATCTCACGGCTTATTTAGTCCCAGTATCTTTCAAGAAGCGCAACAGCGTGTTTTTCTTCATGGATGTGATGTCCTTTTTCCTCTTCCTGCTTTAATGGTGAATTAAGTGTTGAGGGATTTGATGACTTCACAAGCCCAGCAAGGAGGACGTTAGAGATGCTGCATCGCTTGCAGTGTGGATTAACGCACCTAGTAAAAAAAAACGTCTTGCTGCAGTTTTGTGCCGCTGATGCCCCCGGTGTGGACCCAGGGTTACGCTACAAAAGCAGCCATTTATTTTCAAGGGAAAAAGGTTTATTAAAAAAATCCAATCTAGATGCAGTTAATTTTTGTCCTTACATTACTTTGTCATTCAAGTCTATGGAGAACATGACCCTTGTAAATAAAGTCCCCAGACTCTTATTGGGTCAGCTTTACTGGAGCTATAAATGAGCCTAAAATTAAAAGTGTACAGCGTACAATATCCGTCTGAGGATTTTTACTTTAGGTCAAATTACTCATTTGTCTTGCTAGTTCTAATTAGAATTCCATGTGGCTGTGTGACATTTTGTAACTACATAAATGTCGATTGAATTTGGGAAGAATAATGGTTATTCGAGCTATTCTACCTTGGTGAAACTTATATTTGCATGGACTTGTTCTGTGGTGTTACTCACGTATGTGTTTGGGTCCTGAGCCTGGGTCTTGGGAAGAGGGGAGTCACAGTCAGGACTGTAGTGTTCACAGAAGTCATAGGCCGCCTGAGGGTTGGAGGCAATTAACAGCTGCTGGATGTCTCCCTGTAAAACAAACAAAAACAATTATAATTTATTTATGATCTCAGACTCAACAGAAATGTTTAAACTTTGTAGAACCAGTGGAAGTGCTTTCAGTCACCTAACAATAAGGTTTACTTTCTCAAGATTCTGACCTGGAAAACCTCCTCATCAAGCAGACGAGCTCCAAACACTGTGATGCCATTGGTGTCAATCACAGCATTGTTGCCCCGGGGAAGAGGACGGGTCATCTTCTTCTTGCAGTCCAACAGCAGAGTCACGTTTTTCTTGGAAACGGAGAAGGCAATGCGATGCCACCTAGTGACAGAAGAAGAATCCGTGAGCAAACATTTATGTCAAATAAAGAATAAAGAAACCAACCATCTCCTACATCATGCAGATCATACTATTCCTAACCACCACCACCCACATAACCACAAATAACTCATCTCAATCAGTCACAAACTGGTGTTGCTGGTTACTGACTTGCCATCAGCCAGGTTGATGCCTTTGAAAAGCGGGTAGTCCTCAGGAGCTGGCTTTCCATTCTGGTCTTCGTACAGAAAAACAGGCGAGCGTCCCATTTCAATGCCCAGTTGCTGAATGCCCTGCTCACTGTAGATAGAGAGGAGGAAAGCTTGGAGACCAGCCTGGGCCTTTATCAGAGCCATGATGGAGAAGTTCTCTGGGAAACGCCCTAAAGGTGGAAGGAAAGATAAAAAACTTAATAAATATTAGCAGAAAAGGTAGAAATGCCCCAATAAAAAGATTTAATAAATCATATAAATGTGCCCTTTAGAAAAAAGTGTGTTTAGATTACCCATACCCTGTGTATAAAATATAGTGGCTCTCTGGTGCTGTGAATAAGTGACTATAGTGAATACTTGAATAAGGGAAATAAAATAGAAAGAACTGATCAAAGATACAGGTAACATCTAAATGAGAAGTGATAGTTCACAAAAAAGTAGACAAGACACTAGGAGCTGTGTTTGGTGGCACCGCTGAAAATAAAGCAATGAGAGAAATTCACCCACACTAAAATGCATCAGAACGAATCAAGATGTGAGCTAATAATAACAGGCTGTACAAAAAAATAACAAACATAAAAAGAGCTGGAAATCATTTTGTACTTAAGAAGATTTTACTTAACATAAGTGAGGCTTTTTATTTTCTATTCACAAGTGCAGAATCACATAATTATCAAATTAACAAATCAGAACAAAGCACAAACTTTCTCTCTGAAATTTAAAAGGCTTCAAAATTAATTCAAAGCTAAGCTAGTTAGCAAGCTGCAATAATTACGTTTCACATTATAAAACAATCCAAATCAAATGTACGTTATTAATCCCAGAGGGAAATTAAGAGTATTCAAAATACTCTAGCCTCGAATTTATAAGCAAACCTTTGCTTCACAAAACAAACGTTCATCGTATCTTTCATCTAAATATATCATCATCATCAAAACTTACATGAATATATTAATGGGAGAAATCAGGACAAAGAAGGCGGAAAGTCGTTTAGCGATAGATAGCTAACATTAGCTGCTCGTTAGCTAGCTAGAAAGCATAAATGTTTGTATTCGCTACTATTTCCTGTCCTTTACTTAATATTACGCAGTTACTCACGGTAAAACAACAAAATAAATGTTAAAAAACCGCCAACTATCTATTATGACAAATATCTTGGCTTGTATCCGTGCCCATAAAAGCTAGCTTAGCCCTAGCCTGAAGTTGTCCTGAAGGTCACGTGCGCTTCCTCTGAAGTTCAACCAACGAATGAATGATTGAATGAATGAGGCGTTTTGATAAGATGTTTTTCATAATTCTTCTTACAAAAAAGTAAAGCATTACTGCACGTCTTAATGTTTATAAATATTAAATAACTTTTATTTTGACTCAAAAAATTTTTACTTAACAAAATTTCACATTTAAACTGGAATAGCCAGGTAATTTATGTTTTTCTATTTGTCATCCGTTCATATAAAGCATAAAGATTTGTTTCTATGACATTTAATGAGATTCACTACTTTGTCCACTACAAAAATAAAAATTCCATAAAAAATTTTTACCATTAGAAAATATGAAGAAAAAACCATCAATTTAGTATCTCTTTATGTGAAATCATGAAACCTATATTAAAACATGACTTAGTATATACAAATAAATATCTTTATTGTGAAGCAGTCACCTTAAATACTATGCATCAGTCTGAGAACTACCTGAGAAGAGCTGCTTGGTGGGGGCAGAGATCTGGGCCTTCTTGGTGATGCGGTAAGCATGATCAGGGCTGCTGGAGCGACGGGATGTGCAGAAGCCAGGGACTTTCTTCACACCCTCGGGGAGAGAGGGAACCTGCAGAGCCCGCAGCACATCAACTGGATCTGATAAAAGAGAAACAAGTGAAGAAATTAATTTTATTGCTAAATAAACAAACAATGAACACTTAATCAAATGTTATGTAGCTTAAACTTGACGTACAATTACAATTTCATACTTACCATTAAGCAAGCTATTTAGTAGTTTGATGAATAATGCAGCTATTGTTTCCAACAACTTTACAGCTCTACTGACCCTGCTTTTAATAAAGTTGATGTTAAATGTTTCAGCTGTACTAATGTGATACGGGATGTAGTATGGGAGGTGTTCACTGAACATTTAGGTAAACTATAAGAAAGGATGCTCTGTGCTGGAGGAGATGGGCAACAGTCCAACCACCATTTATGAGCGAGTGCACGGTGGGCACAGCAAAGCTCAGCTTCCATCTGAATGAAGACGATCTCGTCTGTTAGCAGCTGGGACGAGTGGCTGTTGATGTGATAAAGTACTGAGTCAAATTAATATTTATTTGGTATCACAGTCATGTTACTATTCATATGACATAAATATGGGATCTAAAATGTTGAAATCCACACAAACTCCAGTGATGCTCTAATATAACACTAATACAGAGTTAGACAGTGAGCCAGTCTATCATCCTGTCACACACTAAACTAGTTTGCTTACCCACCTCCAGTCTGAGCTGCAGCCTCCTGACACACTTCAAATAAACAATACCGACTCTTTAAAAAAGACAAATTTTATTTACACACAAGTGCTGACATTAAACAAAACATGCATCTCAGAACTAACTTGAACACACATTCCCATATTAACGCTGTTTTTTAAATAATTGCTCATTCTAACATGAATAGTTTCATCAGTATCTCTTCATGGCTACTCTGCCCTGCTGTCTAGGAACATCACTAATAACTAAAGCAAAATCAACAAAGGTTTAAAAACCAAACACTGGCATGCATTACAAAAGTATAACTTAGGTCGTCGTCGTCTTCCTCCGCTTATCCGGGTCCGGGTCGCGGGGGCAGCATCCCAACTAGGGAGCTCCAGACCGTCCTCTCCCCGGCCTTCTCCACCAGCTCCTCCGGCAGGACCCCAAGGCGTTCCCGGACCAGATTGGAGATGTAACCTCTCCAACGTGTCCTGGGTCGACCCAGGGGCCTCCTGCCGGCAGGACATGCCCGAAAAACTTCCCCAGGGAGGCATCCAGAAGGCATCCTGACCAGATACCCAAACCACCTCAACTGACTCCTTTCGATCCGGAGGAGCAGCGGTTCTACTCCGAGTCCCTCCCGAATGTCCAAGCTCCTCACCCTATCTCTAAGGCTGAGCCCGGCCACCCTACGGAGGAAACTCATTTTGGCCGCTTGTATTCGCGATCTCGTTCTTTCGGTCATTACCCAAAGCTCATGACCATAGGTGAGGATTGGGACGTAGATCGACCGGTAAATCGAGAGCCTGGCTTTCTGGCTCAGCTCCCTCTTCACCACGACAGATCGGCTCAGCGTCCGCATCACTGCAGACGCCGAACCAATCCGCCTGTCGATCTCCTGATCCCTCCTACCCTCACTCGTGAACAAGACCCCGAGATACTTAAACTCCTCCACTTGAGGTAGGACCTCTCCCCCGACCCGGAGGTGGCAAGCCACCCTTTTCCGGTCGAGAACCATGGTCTCAGATTTGGAGGTGCTGATCCTCATCCCAGCCGCTTCACATTCGGCCGCAAACCTACCCAGCAAGAGCTGAAGGTCAGAGCTGGATGAAGCTAGGAGGACCACATCATCCGCAAAAAGCAGAGACGAGATTCTCCTGCCACCAAACTCGACACACTCCACACCACGGCTGCGCCTAGAAATTCTGTCCATAAAGGTAATGAACAGAACCGGTGAAAAAGGGCAGCCCTGGCGGAGTCCAACCCTCACCGGGAACAGGTCCGACTTACTACCGGCTATGCGGACCAAACTCACGCTCCTCTGGTAAAGGGACTGAATGGCCCTTAACAGAAAGCCACCCACCCCATACTCCTGGAGCGTCCCCCACAGGGTGCCCCTGGGGACACGGTCATAAGCCTTCTCCAAATCCACAAAGCACATGTGGATTGGTTGGGCAAACTCCCATGCCCCCTCCATCACCCTTGCAAGGGTGTAGAGCTGGTCCACAGTTCCACGGCCAGGACGAAAACCACATTGCTCCTCCTCAATCTGAAATTCAACTATCGATCGGACCCTCCTCTCCAGTACCTTGGAGTAGACCTTTCCAGGGAGGCTGAGGAGTGCGATCCCCCTATAGTTGGAACACACCCTCAGGTCACCCGTCTTAAAGATGGGGACCACCACCCCGGTCTGCCACTCCACAGGAACTGCTCCCGATGACCACGCAATGTTGTAGAGACGTGTCAACCATGACAGCCCTACAACATCCATAGCCTTGAGATACCCAGGACAAACCTCATCTGCCCCCGGGGCTCCGCCGCTGTGTAGTTGTTTGACTACCTCAGCAACTTCTGCCCCCGAGAATGGACAGTCCATCCCCAGGTCTCCCGGCTCTGGTTCCTCCTCGGAATGCGCGTAGGTGGGATTGAGGAGCTCCTCAAAGTATTCCTTCTATCGTCCGACCATAGCCCCAGTTGACGTCAGCAGCTCCCCATCCCCACTGTAAACAGTGTGAGCGAGTTGCTGCCTTCCTCTCCTGACAGTTTGCCAGAACCTCTTTGGAGCCGATCGATAGACTTTCTCCATGGCCTCACCAAACTCCTCCCACGCCCGAGATTTTTCCTCGGCAACTGCCACTACTGCACCCCGCTTGGCTATCCGGTACCTGTCTGCTGCCTCAGGAGATCCACAGACCAGCCACGCCCTGTAGGCCTCCTTCTTCAGCCTGACGGCTCCCCGAACCTCTGGTGTCCACCAGCGAGCACGGGGGTTGCCACCACGACTGACACCGGCCACCTTGCAACCACAGCTAGCAACAGCCGCCTCAACAATCGCAGAGTGGAACAAGGCCCACTCGGATTCGATGACCCCCACTGCTCTTGGGACGCGGTCAACGCTCTGCCGGAGGTGGGAGTTGAAGACCGTCTTAACAGGTTCTTCTGCCAGGCGTTCCCAGCAGACCCTCACTATGCGTTTGGGTCTGCCAGGTCTACGCAGCATCTTCCCCTGCCATCTGATCCAACTCACCACCAGGTGGTCAGTTGACAGCTCCTCTCTTCACTTGAGTGTCCAAAACATACGGCCACAGGTCAGATGATACGACTACAAAGTCTATCATCAACCTGCGACCTAGGCTGCCCTGGTACCAAGTGTACCGATGGGCATCCTTATGTTCGAACATGGTGTTCGTTATGGGAAAACTGCAGCTTGCACAGAAATCCAATAATGAAACACCACTTGAGTTCAGATCAGGCGGGCTGTTCCTCCCAATCACACCCCTCCAGGTCATGCTGTCATTGCCCACGTGAGCATTGAAGTCCCCCAGCAGCTCTAACCACTGTGCCACTGCGCAGCCACTAAATCTAATTATCCCAGTTAAACCAGTTACGGACAGGTTTAAAGTGAGGCAGCCATAGAACTAAAACAGGAACCTGTATTCACATTTTCCCAGTTTTCCTCCCTCGGTCTGTGTTCGAGCTGCAGCAGAGAGCCAGTTTAGTTTTTAACAGTCAATTAAATCCATTTGCAGCCAGCCCTGCTGCGGCACTCCCCATAATAAACTTACAGGGTCACTGATGCTTTTCTCTGGTTAAATCAATGCAAGATCTAAAGCCACAATAATAAACTCTAGTGCCCCAAAAAGCTAAATATTTATATAGAAATGAAGTAATTTGACCTTGAGATGTGTAAAATCACAGCTAGCACAGCTGTTAGGGACCCCCTTTACCACCGAGGACACCGCTGGGTTAAGTATAACAAACTCTTGTAGAAAGTCAGAAAGTTAAAAGTGAAAATCCACCAAACTTATTTTAGCTACAAAACTTAACTCAGGATTTCTTCAAAGCAGATTCTGAAAAAAAGAGTTGAATCCACCTGCAACCCTGACAATAAAAGATGGATGAACGTAGTAATGCTATAACATCGGATGGAGTGAACATTTTACAGGAAAATAGGATAAAATTTGATGCGATGTTTCCTTGTTTTTGTTCTCATTTCCTGCAAATCCCTTCAGAGGTGCTTATGTTTGGGTAACCCCCAGTGTTTCAGAGCTAACAGTTATTCAGATGGGTCTGCAGATGATAATATTTACCCAGAGAGGCCAAATGGTGCATTCATATGGGTGCCTAGACCTCCGCCAAATGTAACTCTACACCAGAGAGAAAAGGGGAGAGAAGCATCAGCGAGGGGAAGCAGGTAGGGGGAAAGGGGAGGGTGCAAGATGAAGAAATTAAAATTATGCAGGTAAAATGGGTAATGTGAGTTTAAATGAACAAGCTCACGCAGAAATGTGAGAAAAGGTTATCTGAATGGGTTTTTTAACAGAAGACTTGGTAGAGAGTGTGGAGTTATGATCAATGGAGATTTTATGTCGATTTAAGATCTGTTTTGAAACAGAATTTTTAAGAATTTTGCAGATTTAGAAGAGAACATTATGTCTGAAGCATGGAAGGAAGTGTGTGTGCGTGCGTGTGTGTGTGTGTGCTTGCGTGCGCGCGTGCGTGTGTGTGTGCTGGGGTGGGAAGGTTTGTGGAAGGTTTCAGAAATATCTGAATAAAGCCATTAAATAAATGAAATGTGCTCACATTTAATTTAAACAGATTCTAACATTTCATTTGTTCATTAAGGTTTATTCTCATTCAGCTGAGCTATTAATAAAAATAGCTTTAAAAGGTAAAGCTAAATTATGATGTGTTGGTGAATAATAGAACACTAAACTATGGGATTAGCTTAATGAACTGACCTGTACCGGAATGTTTGCAGTGTGAAGTGCCTTGAGACGACTCTTGTCGTGATTTGGCGCAATAGAAATAAACTTGGATTGAATTGGGGTCAGTGAGACTTTAAACAATGTTTTCATGACTGAAGTTATCTCAGAGCTGTTCTCCAGACAACACCAGCCACATAACAACATTTACACATGGAGGCAGGTTCCTTATAAAAGGAGAAACTACTAAAGTTTGATGTTTATTTAACTGAAATTCGTCAAAATGACCGCTAGATGGCAGTAAAACTGATT
The DNA here is from genome assembly GCF_043380555.1 of Nothobranchius furzeri. Lineage (NCBI taxonomy): Eukaryota > Metazoa > Chordata > Actinopteri > Cyprinodontiformes > Nothobranchiidae > Nothobranchius > Nothobranchius furzeri. Next base: position 22,641,956 of record NC_091759.1, on the reverse strand, counting down.
TAATTAACCCTTGTTGCATGGAAGGTTGCAGCCACACACACACACACACACACACACACACACACACACACACACACACACACACACACACACACACACACACACACACACACACACACACGATGCTTCCGGTTAAATGACAAAAGTGTAAATTTAATAGCAAGAACATGTCAATAATTGAGATTAGCGCTCCATCTAGAGAAAGGTTTGATCGATTATGTAAAAATGATCAGAGATCATCAATTAAATCAGAAAATAGTCATACCACTTTATTTGTCGAGCACATTTCAGTACAACATGAGAGACAACCAAAGCTCCTTACGTACAGAAGTACTAAAACATGGATCATATCAAAAACAGAGCAAAGGATAAAACAAGTAAAACTGCCAGAATGGCCATTCTAAAAAATGAGTTAAACCTAATAAAAATATGAATGAAAAGAACTAAAAGTAATACTTTAACAAGGAACAAGTCAAGATGTAAATAAAAGTGGGTTTTTAGTCATGACTTTAAGGCTTCAATAGAAGCTGACTGGCGGATCGTAAGGTAAGGCGTTCTAAAGAACAGGCGCCGCATGTAGAAACAAAAGGGGATGTGGCTATCCATCAGCTAACATCTCAACATTCCTAAAATTATGAATAGAAGAGTGTAAAGAGGCTAATTTCATTGTTCAAATTATAATAATGATAATGTCAATCTGCAAATCTTAATATCTTAGAGAACTTTTTCCGGCTCTTGGAGAGCACATACGCTTTTTTCCTCCTCTCCTCCCTATCTTATCTTACAAGGCTCTTTGTCTGTCTTTGGGTGGACGGCGCTTCTGCATTTTTTCTGGAAACTGGAAATTATTAAAAATGGATCTGGTCAGTTGGTCTCTCAACGCGAATGACAAGATTTTTTCAACGATGAGAACGGGAGAAGGGGCTCCCAGATGCCCCTCTGGGACAGAGCCAGCTGGGCATATCATGGACTCCTGGAAACAGTGGAACCTGATCTGCCTTTCTCAACTGTCTGTAGAGGATTCTGAAGACGTCTGGATATTCGTGGTGTTGGTGTTAGGTTTCCTGCTTTTTGGCCTGAGTGGTTACCTGGCTTACCGGAAAATTAACGAGCTTTTGAGGAATATTGGCTCAATCCTGGAGCTCAGGGATGGATTGCACAGCGCTGTGAACGCACAAACTCAAATAATTGTCAAAATGAGTCATAAGCTTGGAACTTTGGCTGAGATTCAGGCTCTGGCACAGAAGGTGAATTCGATCAAGGAGAAAGTGGACGGATCAGCACGGATTGGGATAAATTAATTACGCCATTATTGGATTTAGAGGGGTTGAGGACCAACAGAACTTTAAGACAGAGAGGAAATTATCTGTCTGGCCCAAAACAAGTTCTTATCTGAATCTGGTGCCCTTGAGCCTGCGAAGCTGAAGTGATTACTCCCCCTCAGAAGAAATGTGGAATGCTGCCGTCGCCATGGCAACTCTGTCTCCCTATCCCAGCCTGGGCGGGACTGCGACCGGTGAAGGCCGTTGAATCGTTTCCAGGAGTCACTGTGCTCTCTAAACCTAACGACCTCCCTCCCCTGTCCAAACGGAGGTGACGAGCGCTGCTCACCGCGGCTGCATGCACTGATGTGTGGAGAGTCCACAACCCTACCTCCCCACCTAGTGGACACTTCTTTTGTGTGATGTCTGAAGTCTGTTGCATTTCTGTCTGAGGTGTTTTTTTCATAGCAAAGCTGCCCTCCCTGTGGAGGGTAACTCTGAAGTGCCTTTTTTTCCTCCACCTGACCCAATCCTCATGTAAACCCCTCTGATCTCTATTAAGGTAACGCGACTCGGGTTGCGAATGACCACAGTCACCAATTCTTGTCATGTGTCTTTGCCTATGCATGTATGTCTAATCTCAGACTTGTGTGTACTGAAACTCTAATTTCCCTCTGGGATTAATAAAGCATCTTTGAATTGAATTGAACAACTGGCCTGATGTAAAAAAGACAAACAAAAAACAAACCTGGAAAATTCATGAACAAATATTCTTGTTCATGACTTCAATAATTAGAGTTTAGTTTAAAAATGTCTTTAAAAATGTTTTATGCTTTCCAGTTTTAACATTAAACTGAGGTGTGTGTGTGTTTGTGTGTGTGTGTGTGTGTGTGAGTGTGTGTGTGTGTGTGTGTGTGTGTGTGTGTGTGTGTGTGTGTGTAGCGTTGTTGTAAATATAACACGTTCTTCCTGCTCTGTGTGAATGACATTATGGTTGTTGTGTAAAGGTGAGAGGTGACGAGGTCAACGTGTCAGCTGGAGTGTGTGTCTGGTATGTGGCAAAGTTCTGCCAAGAAAAGACGTGTGAGTACACACAAGCACACACACACACAAACACACACACAAGCACACACACACAAGCACACACACACAAGCGCACACACACACATGCACACACACACATGCACACACACATACAAGCACCCACACACAAACACACACACAAGCACACACACATGCACAAGCACACATGCACATGCACACACACACGCACGCACACATACACACACACAAGCACACACACTCGTACATTTGCAGGTGCACAACGACCTCCCTAAGCTGTAGCACGGAGCATCTCAGGCCCATCAGAGAATGCAGAGTTTTTTCTAAGTGAACTTTGATCTCAGCTCTGCCTTCATCCTCCCAGCCGACCACAGCGGTAAAAGTATGAGCAGCTCTCAAACTGCAGGTTATAATTTTCTAAACGGATTCTATAGTTATGACTTATTTATAAAGCCTCATACACACAGACAGCAAAGCTATTATGAGTGTCCACGCTGGACAGAAGGAGTTATTAAAACTTACACGACTTAAACCAGGGTTTGGTTTGTCGTTGTGGCTTTAATTATCATGCAGACGTTCCACCATGTGACAAAAGCTTCAGATTTAAGCAGGAGTTTGTCAGAAAGCCTCTGTTGTTTCATCTGTATATAAATAAAGGTTGATCTGACTAATTTACATATTATTGCTTTTCATCAGTTACATTAATGTTTAAAGAAAATACATTTGTAATTTTTTTTTATCTAAAAAAACGTATTTAGTTACTAACTGTGTTTGCGGAATTATTTGTCACTTATCTTCCTCGGGGGTTTTTTTTTTTGCACAAAATATAATGTACAACAATTATAACAATCTCTACAAAGAATCAGTTTTACCAACATGAGATAGTACCAGAACAGGCTGAATTCCAACATATAGAAGAAGGATAATGAACAGGAAGTACTAACAACAACATATAAATAAACAAAATAAAAACAAACCCCAAACAGAACAAATAAGCAAACAAATGAACAAAAAGACTGATAATTAATTAAATCTTCCTCGGGTTTCATCGTGTCAAGTTAAATGTGTTACTTCCTGCCAGTAGTTTCAAAATAAAACTGGCAGACCGGGCCGGTGGTCGCCTTGGGCGCCCTCTGCTGGAGGGAAGCTGTCAGTCATCCTTCGTGACGTTGCTCTCTTCCTTCAGGTTAAAATAATAAATAATATAAATGACAGCTGAGACACGTGAGATTTAAAATATGTATTTTTAAATTATTGATTTTCTAAAAGGATATTAAATAGAAATGAATGGTGAAACTGATTTATTATTACCCTCTGGCGGGCCGAATTAAAAGCTAACGTTTATGTTTTATTAGCTAAATAAAACAGGTGAAATGTTTTACAAAAATCCGTGTTTGTTCAGCCAAAATGTATTTGTTTAACTAAAACAAATATAATTTTATTTATCAGTCTGCTTTTCCCGGTTGAGCCTCAAATTACCAAAACGTATTAAAATTACTTTACCAATAATTGAAAAACCTTTAGGATGGGAGTGTTTAAAGATCAAACCATTTCCATCTAGTTTGCACAGCCCACATTAACGACACAGGACTCCGAATATGGACATTCGTGTGGGGATCAGGGGTTTTCTGCCCTCTTGTGGCGAGAAAGGAGAACCGCAGCATTGATGTCAAGTTGGCCAAGACATGTAGAAGGTTCGCTTCCTGTTGGTACCTTCAAAATAAAACAGATTTGATGCGAGAGTTGAGACATTTTGTTGACTTTAACGTTGTTTATTTCACTTAGTAAGCGGTAAAATATGCACACATTAAATAAAATACGATGACTAGCCTTCACCAACCTAGAAAACCGTCGTACCAGACTCATAGGAAGGTTGACAAGGATTACACAGGTTAGTTTGTAATGTTTAATAATTTTATAAATGCTTGTTTCCTGGTTTTATATCGACTCAGACCACAGTAAAAAATACCAGAGAAACTACCGGCATGGTCCATCAAACTTGCAGAAAAAAAATATTTTCTTGTTTCCAAAAAGCCTTCAGTATTTTATAAAACCTGAAATTAAAAGTTTATAAAACTGTCAAATATTTGTACTTATTAGATCTACAGAAAGTTGAGTTAACAGGATTTCTTTTTCTCCATAGCTGAAGGACGAAGAGGAGTACTACCAACAAACATCCGCTAGATGGCGCCAATCCGCTGGATATTAAAGGTGAGCAGTAACGATTCCATACATTTTTACATGAACATGAGTGACTAATTTATTTACTTTCCTTCTGACATAAAACGTTGTTTCTCTGACTGAAGTAAAGAATCTTTTATTGTCATTTTTACAGCTGGGTTAACTTTAGTTGTGGGTTTGTTTAGCTCTACCTGTGTAAATGGTACAGTCTAAGGGAACCCACCTGGGTCATTAGGATAATTACTTGAACCTGTGCAGGAAGGAGGAAAAGCAGGTTGGTGTAGCTTTGTGCTTTTCATATTCGTATTTGTTATTTTAACTTTATTTGTGTCGAATGAACATTTAAATTAGGATCTTTCTCATTTTTGAACAAAGATTGTTGGTTTAGTTGTAAAACTGAACACTTGTTTCACTCCGGCTAATTCACCACCACTTTAGTCGAGTTGCTACGCTCCATGATCACAGTTAGATCAAAAACAGGAAAAATAAATGATTTGAAGTTACACTAGATATACAGAACAGCAAACATGTCTATTCCTAACATCTGTGAGTTGATTTGAGCAATGATGATAAAATATAGATAGATAGATAGATAGATAGATAGATAGATCATCTTTATTGACAGACTCTTAGGTCCAGATAAAATGTATATAAAACAACAGATCAATGAAACAAAATAGATAAAATAGAAATAAAAAGATAACAGCATAAAACTAAATTAAAATCTAAATGTAATTTAAAAACTTTACTATACACTGTTCCACACAAGGTTAACCACACAAACACTTCAACCAGTGTTTCCTTATACTGGACAAATAGCGACAACTGCTCACAGTAGGATCAGTGATTGCTAAAAATGATACTGTTGGCAGAGCTATCCAGTCGGCCTGTAAAAGTGCTTTAAAAGTACAAACGCCTGCTGTTACAAACATCTGGCTGGCACTGCCCCCTCTGGGTATTTTAAGTATGATCCTTAAGGCATCGTTGTGTGCAACTTGCAGCTTATTCATGCTGCTTTGATTGTAGGATGACCACAGTTGGGCTGTGTAGAGCGGAGTACAATATGCTTTAAATAAAGCCACCTTAACTGGAGGTGAACAAAAACTAAACTTACGTGCTATAGTGTTAGCTTGTGCATACAGCTTACAGCACTGTCTGTGGATGTCAGCATCATCACGCATTTGATCGGTTATAAAGTGGCCAAGGTATTTCACCTTCTCACACACATTAAGATCACTATTAGACAGTTTGAACACAGGAAAGTTTAGCTTTTTATCCTGCTTGGTTCTACATATCAAGATAGCACTTTTAACAGCATTATACTGAATATCGTACTGCACACCATATTCAGAGCAGATATTTAGGAGCTGCTGTAAACCAGTATATATATATATATATATATATATACTGTATATATATATAATAATAATAATAATAATGATAATAATGATAATGATAATATTGCACATATTCAGTAACTGAATGCAGAACATAAACAATCCCAGAGGAGTTCATGTCTGCAGACCACAGAATAAAAGTAACCTGGTTAAACAGGAACTAGTTAGTTAAATGAGATTAAACTGGTGACTGTTCTCACCCACTTTATGACATGGTCTGACCCAGTCTGAAGTCTGAAACACATCAGATGTTTAACAGGAAAAGTGGAAGTTTGGGGTTTACAATAAAATATGTGTGTTTAAACATATTCTGGATTATTCATTTCCAGTATGTAGATGTAAAAACTGTCTTGGGGCAGCAGCAGCTCAGCAGGTAGAGTGGCTTGTTCAGTAATCAGAAGGTTGCAGGTTTGATCCTGACTCTTGACAGAGATTTCTGCTTTTGTGTCCTTGGGCAAGACACTTAACCCGCCTTACCTGCTGGTGGTGGTCTGAGGGACCGGTGGCGCCTCTGTCAATGCGCCCCAGGGCAGCCGCGCTACAACGTAGCTCATCACCACCGGGGTGTGAATGGATGAATGATACTCTGTGTAAAGCGCTTTGGTGTCCTCATTCTAGATATTGTGTGTGTGTGTGTGTGTGTGTGTGTGTGTACACCAGATATCCCTCAGGATGACTTCCTGCTCAACACGACGAGGAGCAAAGGGTCAACCTGAAGATAGGAGAGCTTTGAGACGCTCCACTGAGTGTCTAAAAAAACAGACTCAGAATTCAGGATAAAAGAAATTTAACATCAAAACACAGATTTAGATTTAACATCAAATCTAAAAGTACAACCAGTGATTAGAAACAACACATTCATTTCCTCATCTTTCCTTTCAGGGTTCATTCTTGGTGGCTCCGGCTCTGGTGGCCCGTGGAGCTCCTAAAGCATCCATCATTACTTTGGGCAGCGTCGTTGCACAGGCGAGGAACCAGCAGGTGTGACAAGTCTTGTGTCTTTACTCCACATTCAGTCATAATTAGATGTGTTTCTGGTTATGGTTCAGAGGAAAAACAAAACGAGTTCTGATCCGTAGTAGTGCTGGAGCTCAGTAGGGCAATAAAAATGTCATCATGAAGTTTATAATAAAAATTCAAATAAGTTATTTCTTTATTTGTCCAGATTTAGGATTTGTTCTAACTGAGCTGTGTGAAGTTTCAGCATGGTCCAACAGATGTAGAAAAATAACTGTTTATAATAATAATATTAATAAAAATAAAACAATACTATTATTATTATTGTTATTATTATTATTGAGTTATTTTTCTACATATGTTTGTTGGACCATGCTAACGACTTTACAATAATTGTATTTTTTTATTATTATTATTATTATTACTGATTAAAACTGTAAAATGGTTTAATCGGTTCACAGGACATTGTTTTGATAGATTTTTAATCAATCAAATCTAAAAATGTGGTACAAATATTGTACTTTAGGTCTGGTTTCACTAAACTTGTCATAAAACCAGACAAGAGGAGAAAGATCAGTTTAGCAAGCTTCGGTGCAAACAGAAAACAAGTGTTACTCTGCCCCCTTGTGGCCACGATGGAAATATCAAGTTACCAAGAAAAGTAAAGGGCTCATTTCCTGTTAGTAACTTAAGCATGTTTGGTTGGAGTTGAGACCTTTTGTTGATTTAAGACTTGTTTGGATCTCTTTATAACTAGCAAACTATAAACATATTAAAGTAAAAAATAAACAATAAAAAATGGTCGTAAAGGTAACAGACGCCCTCTAGCGGACAACTGAATATTACATAAACCACAAAAAACTGTCATGGCGGCTACCGCCAGGCTGACTGGTCGCCGGTTAGTTTAAATTTAACAGAGGTGCTTTTATTAGATCAAGAGCGAAATGGCTTGAGGAAGGTGAACGCAATACCGCATACTTTTGTGGACTTGAAAAAAGACGACAGGAGAGGAATTTAATTAATTCACTTATCATCAACAATGTAGAATGCACGGATACCAAAATTATTGCTGAAGAAGTTTATACATTTTATAAAGACCTCTATTCATCATCTAGTGGCAATGAATCAAACCTATTGGATAATATTACACATCTCATCCCAAAAATCAGTCAGGAATTTAAAATGATATGTGATGCAGAGATTGAGATTTTTGAAGTAGAGGCAGCAGTCAAACAACTTTCCGTTGGGAAATCCCCTGGTCAAGATGGTCTGACATCTGACTTTTATAAACATTTTGGGAATAATATTAAAGATCAAACAAGGACTCATCTCTTTGATTCTGAAGAATGGCAAAGATAAAAAAAATTCTAAGCAATCTAAGACCAATTACGCTCCTTAATGTGGACTACAAAATACTCGCTCATGTTGTGGCTAATAGGCTCAAAGAAGGTATTTTACAAATCATCAGCGATTCCCAATCTGGGTTTATCAGGGGTCGCTCCATACATAACAACATTAGGTTGGTCCTAGATTTGTTAGATTACAGGGACACAATTGAGGATGATGGCTTTGTTCTTTTTTTGGATTTCTGCAAAGCCTTTGACCGAGTCAACCATTCCTTCATGTTAGACACGTTACACCATTTTGGCTTTGGAACAAAGTTGTGTGAAATTGTTCAAACCTTATACAGGGATATTAATAGTACTGTACTGTTGCCATCTGGAACCTGCAAACGTTTTAACATTGAAAGAGGCATCCGACAGGGGTGTCCAGCCTCCCCTCTTCTTTTTATCATGGTGGTGGAAATTCTCAGCATCATGATTAAGAATAGTCAGATAGAGAAATTAGATGTTTTTGGTAATTCGTTAGCTATAATTCAACTGGCAGACGATACTACGCTCTTCCTTAAAAATAAGGAACAGATCCCAATTGCTTTACAAGTAGTTAGTTGTTTTTCAGAAGCCTCAGACCTTTATTTAAACATAGATAAATGTGAATTAATGGCCATTCATAATCATCCTCAAATAACTGCATGGCATACCTGTTAAAGATCAAGTCAAGTATTTGGGCATTACAATCTCAAAAAACTTAGAAATGAGAGAAAAATGTAATTTTGAGAGCTTAATTAAAAAGAGTAAAAGTATTTTAAACATATGGCTACAAAGAGATCTCTCAATTTTTGGTAGATTACTTCTATCCAAGATGGAAGGATTGTGAAGAATTATCTATCCGGCTTATTCTCTAAGAATTCCTCAAAATATTATTAAAGAAATTAACCAAAACAATTTTAACTTTATATGGAAAAACAGACATCATTATATAAGAAGGAATGACATCATCAAATCAATAGAGGAAGGGGGTCTCAATGCAATCGATTTTGATATAATGAATGGTGCACTTAAGTTAAAATGGCTACAAAATTTTATAAAGAATATAAATATGTTGTGGTTTAATCTTCCTGCTAAAATTTTCTCCAGTGTAGGCGGAATCCAATTGCTTCTTCAATGTGACTTTGAATTATCCAAACTCCCTATTAAGTTATCCAAATTTCACGAGCAAGTTCTACAATATTGGAAATTAATGTATGCACATAACTTCACACCGCGCAACACGCCAATATGGAACAACCGTTATATCCTGATTAAAAGGAAATCTTTTTTTTTTAAATGATTGACATGGAGTATGGTCCATTTTGCATTTGATGGACCAGAATGGAGAATTTCTTAATTTTACGGCTTTCAATCGCAAATTTAACCTAACTTGTTCTTCTAAGCAATATGCCGAGGTAATCAAGGCAATCCCACCAGCTATATATGCTAATTTGAAAGGCACTTTGTTGTACTCTCGCCTTATTCCAATAATGCCTCCTTTAACAATTAAGAACTGTTCTTTTGTGGACAGGAACTGCAATAATAAAATCCTTAGATGTTGGCTCACTGACGTCCTCTTTCCCTTACCTCTTAGAAGACAGGAATTAGTACGTCAATTTAGTAATTCTGATGTTAAAAACATTAGATGCAACTATCTCAAATTCTCAATCCCTCCTAAAGCCAAGGAAGTTCATTTTAAAACTATAAACAGTATTTATCCTTGCAAAGATTTCTTGCAGTCTAAATTTAATATTGGAGAGAACGACTGTGCCTTTTGCACTTCTAATATAGAAACTGAGATACATTTATTCTTCACATGCATCTTTACCAAATGTTTCTGGGATAGTTTTCACTCATGGTTAACGCATAACAATTTCATTATACGCTCCTTATCTTTTTCTGACATCAAGTATGGTATTATTTTGGAAAATAAAATGCAGCAATTCACTGTCAATGATTTGATTATTTTCGCTAAATTCTTAATACACAAATGTAAATTTGGCAATATCAAACCGATCTTTATTGTTGTTTTGAAAGAACTTGCATACTTTATGGATTCTCTTAAATTATGTAGTTCCAAGAAAGCCATTTGGCTCTATAACAATTTGGTGAATGTTTCCTTTACCCCTAATGTTGTTTGATGTAATATATAATTTTTTTTTGGTTATGATTTCTGCAGGTTGATATTGAGCTAGGTTAATATTATTGTTTCTGTTTGTACACCTGCTTTTTTTTTTGTTTTGTCATGCTCAGAATTCAACTGTAAATACTGATTCTTATGTAAGCCTGTAAGCTTCATTGGTTAAATAAAACTTGTTTAAAAAAAGTTTATATTTAACTATATTTAAACAGCTTGTTTCCTGGTTTAATATCGAGTCCAATTACGGAAAGAACAGCGAAAGTAATCAGCAAGGTCTAAAAAAAACAAGTAGAATTAAAGCTGCAAGCAGCGTCGTTCGGCCCTCGCAGCTCCGCGCCGCTCCGGTCTGCCGTCGCACCAGTGCACGTCTGACAGAACAGAAACGTCAACCACCCCGACACCAGAAACCGCGAATGGCCTCCTAGTCTGCACCTCACCCTGACTCAGCATCCCCTCTGAGCTCACCATTAAATTGAATATTAAGATTACGGCGTTACGCCAGAATTCGCCATGGCATCAAAGCCCCTCCCTTTCTGGAAAGCTATCAGATCTGAATGGTCATTACAGCATCATGAAGACAGTGCATGACCTTAGGGTCATGTTGACTAAATTAGAGGGGACAAATATGGGCATTTCAGCATAAAAAATAAATTCCTGTAGTCAGGGGGCGGGGCTTAGGTGATGTCAGCTGTCCACATTGTCATTGTTTACAGATATGGTCAATGATCACACAGACAAAGTTCGAAAAAGATCTGATCATGCACATGGGAGTTATTAAGTCAAGTAAAGTAATGGCGAAAGGTCAACGTTTGAGGCTTAGCCACGCCCACACCTTTCAACTTTTGAAAAATCCGACGGTTGAATTTTTTCCCCTATGTCTTAAGAGTGTATTGCAGAAGTTTGAAGGTGATTGGTGAAAAGGGCGACGGAGCATCACTCTCCAAACAATGTGTGCGAAAACCACTAAATCACGTACTTGCACCAAAATGGCCGACTTCCTGTGCGACTTTACGCTTGGCTCCAAGAGACTTTTTTGTAGGTCCTGAGACCCCACATTAGTGTACCAAATTTCGTAATCCTCAGTCAAAGCATGGCTTGGGGCTGAAAGTTTTAATGGCTCTAGGGGGCGCTATTTAAGAATATAGGCCACGCCCACAAACTTCAGCTGTCTATTTCTCTTGGAGCTCAGACTAGGATCACTCACCAGAAGTTTCGTAGCAATATCACGATAACTGAAGAAATGAGACAAACGTATTTCCATGGCGTGATGGCGATTTTCGCCATGGTCCCAAAGCCCCGCCTTTTTTCAAAACCTGCCAGTACTGGAGACCAAGTAACCTCAACTTGTCTACTGCTGTTTGCCACAGAATCCTGGTGATTGGGTAAAAGGAGTCCAGTAGGGAGCTGTGAAAAAAAGAGTAGCGTGGCGACAGGTCAAAGTTTGAGGCTTAGCCACGCCCACACCTTTCAACTTTTGAAAAATCCGACGGTTAAATTTTTTCCCCTATGTCTTAAGGGTATATAGCAGAAGTTTGAAGGAGATTGGTGAAAAGGGCGACGGAGCATCACTCTCCAAACAACGTGTGCGAAAACCACTAAATCGCGTACTTGATCCAAAATGGCCGACTTCCTGTGCGACTTTGAACTTGACTCCAAGAGACTTTTTTGTAGGTCCTGAGACACCACATTAGTGTACCAAATTTCGTAATCCTCAGTCAAAGCATGGCTTGGGGCTAATAGTTTAAATGGTCCTAGGGGGCGCTATTTCAAAACATAGGCCACGCCCACAAAATTCAGCTGTCTATTTCTCTTGGAGCTCAGACTAGGATCACTCACCAGAAGTTTCGTAGCAATATCACGATAACTGAAGAAATGAGAGACAAACGTATTTCCATGGCGTGATGGCGATTTTCGCCATGGTCCCAAAGCCCCGCCTTTTTTCAAAACCTGCCAGTACTGGAGACCAAGTAACCTCAACTTGTCTACTGCTGTTTGCCACAGAATCCTGGTGATTGGGTAAAAGGAGTCCAGTAGGGAGCTGTGAAAAAAAGAGTAGCGTGGCGACAGGTCAAAGTTTGAGGCTTAGCCACGCCCACACCTTTCAACTTTTGAAAAATCCGACGGTTGAATTTTTTCCCCTATGTCTTAAGGGTATATAGCAGAAGTTTGAAGGAGATTGGTGAAAAGGGCGACGGAGCATCACTCTCCAAACAACGTGTGCGAAAACCACTAAATCGCGTACTTGATCCAAAATGGCCGACTTCCTGTGCGACTTTGAACTTGACTCCAAGAGACTTTTTTGTAGGTCCTGAGACACCACATTAGTGTACCAAATTTCGTAATCCTCAGTCAAAGCATGGCTTGGGGCTAATAGTTTTAATGGTCCTAGGGGGCGCTATTTCAGAAAATAGGCCACGCCCACCAGATGTTCACATCAGATCTTTTGGGGGGCCGGACTAGGATCACTCACAAGAAGTTTCGTGACGATATCTTTGGAAATGACGAAATGGGAGGCAAACGTAAGGCCAAGGCGGTACGCCTGAATTCGCCGCGCCACCACAGCCCCGCCCTCTGCCGAAAACTCCCATAAAGTGACGCCAAGCAACCCCCACTTGTCTTGAGTTACCAGCTACAAATTTGTGGTGATTAAGTGAAATGGGGCAATTTGGGACCTTTCACAGTAAAACTTGATCTTTTTGGTCCTGAGGGGGCGGGGCTTGTGTGATGTCATCATCCGACCTTTCAATTTACTTTGTGGGTGGATGACGAATGACCACAGAAAGTTTGGTAACTCTATTCCATTCAGTTATGAAGTTATAGCAATTTAAATATTTTTGGCGAGTAGTCAAACTTCGAGGCCTGGCTCCGCCCCTTCAACATATACGAAAACTCAGAATCCTTATCTCATTTTGTTCGCCCATCCCTTCTGAGCAATTTTACACAATTTTTGAGACGATCGTGCGAAAAATGATCGAGCAATCCAATCAGAAACGGACCCTAAAAACGGCAAAAACGGCAAAAAATCGCCATTTCAACCCAAAATGGCCGACTTCCTGTTTGATATTGACCATGGTTGCAAGAGACTTTTCTGTGCGGACTGTTGAGTACTACAAGTGTACCAAATTTCATAACTGTACGATAAACTAAGCTTTATGGAGAGGGGTTTTTTTCACTTTGTAGGGGGCGCTGTTCAGCCATTTTCTTTGCGATTTTTTTGGGACCTTTAAAATATCAAATTTTTCACCAGGCCTGACAAGTGTGCAAAATATTGTGAGTTTTGGGGTATGTTAAGGTCCCCAAAAAGCTGTTCAAAGGGGGCACGGAATAACAAAAAATAATAATAATCAGAGCAAAAACAAGAGGCCTTCGCAGCGCTTTCGCTGCTCGGGCCTAAAAATATTTATTTGTTGTGTTCAAAAAGCTTTTGGTTTTTATTAAGTTTTGAAATCGCTAATTGTAAAATATGTAAACTACCATATGTATTTACATCTTAAAGATTAACAGAAATATATTTGATCGTTTTCCACTGTTTTTACAAATTTTTTTTATCAGCTCCAACAAATTGAAACAAGGAGCTGTGCCGCTGAATGTCCACCAGATGGCGCCGTTTCACCGTCTAGTAAAGGTAAGCAGACCCTTTCAGCCAGTGGAGACATAAAAATCCCTTCAGGACAATGAAGAGCAGTAGAAACTAATGTCGAGGAAAAAGCTAAAGCTAGCTTCTGTGTGATGAAGGTGAGTTTAACACTCTAGGCTCGTGATTTAAGACTTGTTTGGGTAACTTAAAACTAGTAAACTATAAACATTAAAGTAAAAAATAAACAATAAAAAATTGTCGTAAAGGTAACAGACGCCCTCTAGCGGACAACTGAATATTACATAAACAACAAAAAACTGTCATGGCGGCTACCGCCAGGCTGACTCTGGTCACCGGTTAGTTTATATTTAACTACTTTATTTAAACAGCTTGTTTCATTGTTTAATATCGAGTCCAATTACGGAAAAAACAGCGAAAGTAATCAACAAGGTCTAAAAAAACCAAGTAGAAAAATATTAGTTTTTTTTGTTGTGTTCAAAAAACTTTTGGTTTTTATTAAGTTTTGAAATCGCTAATTGTAAAATATGTAAACTACCATATGTATTTACATCTTAAAGATTAACAGAAATATATTTGATCGTTTTCCACTGTTTTTATCATTTTTTTTATTTATCAGCTCCGACAAATTGAAACGAGGAGCAGTGCCGCGGATGTCCACCAGATGGCGCAGTTTCACCGTCTAGTAAAGGTAAGCAGACCCTTTCAGCCAGTGGAGACATAAAAATCCCTTCAGGACAATGAAGAGCAGTAGAAACTAATGTCGAGGAAAAAGCTAAAGCTAGCTTCTGTGTGATGTGAGTCTAACACTCTAGGCTCATGGAAATTACACATTACAAATTCTTTAAAGTACATTTTCTTAAATTGACCCAAATTTAGTCAGAAGTTTTGATAAACTCAAAATTTTATCACTTCCACATTAAGTGTTAATAAAAACAAGAGTCAAGCAGCTCTTTTTAAAAAGATGATATATTACAGAAACACGATTTTAAAATTACTTACAGACGTAAAATACTTTTTTCTTCAGCACCATGTTTGTGTTGAAATGTCTTCAACACAATGAAAACAAATAGTTGAGGTCATTTTCTTTAAGGGACAGATTCTTTATGTTCTAACTGTCCCACCAGTTAATTATATAAAAAATTAAAACAAATAAAACTAAAACGGCCCCGTAGAACCAGAAATCACTTTTCACTCAGTCCCTGCTGACGGATGTTCATCTCCACCGTGTCACTGCCCTTCTCTCACCCTCACTCCTCTCTAAATATTAAAATAATTAAGATTTTATTTAATAAATGTAGTTCGGTTTCACTAAACACAGGAACAAACCTGTTGAGTCAAACTGCAGCAAGAAAACAGGAATGTGAGAAGTGGAGTCACCGTTTAATCATGGCAGTGGAAACAGCACAGTACAGATGAAACTAGATAAGGGAGGGATTACAGTTTTAGTCACGGCCAGATTCTTTGGTTGGTGGAGGTGTGAACAGAAGCATCACAGCTGTGCAGTCGAGCTGCATCAAATAAATACAACTGAAAGTCACGTCTGCTGGAAATAATCCTCGGTTCTTATTTTAATCTCAAAGCACCCAGTTGGTTTTAAATAAATACAATAGAATATCACTATTTCTGTACAAATGTAATGCACATTTCCCTAGAAGAGACTAAAATGGAGGACTTTATTTTATAGAATTAGCACCTTTCCACAGTTTCACTCAGTAACGTGTGCATTTTTATTCTCTGCTGCAGGAACAGAAAACACCGGGTCGGGATCAGCACCGGAATACTGAAGTGGTGTCTGGAGGCCACTCAGGTACGTGATGGCTTTAGTCTCGCTTCACCGTCTCTCTGGTCTCACTAACCTTTAAAAAGCACCACATATATATATTCTAATGATCCGTTTGAGCTCTGAGGCACACTGTTAGATAATAAAGCTTTTAGAGCAGAAAGACGACTCCGATCAGAGCCTGATGGTGGCATGTGGTCCGTTCCCTGCTTGCTTTATTAGAAGTGACAGGATGTGACGTAACCGATGCTTAGATTAGGACAAATCTGGCTTTAGAAGAATAGATTCGGGTGTGAAACTGTTGGTCCTGTTGCTGCATGTGGGAATTACAGAAGTAGGATAACGTCTGATCGTGGACCTTTTCTTAAAGAGGAGGGGAGGTGGAGCAGGAAGTGGATGAAGGTGTCAGCAGGGAGGAGTAAGCCTGGGTCCAGGCCCGTTGAAGAACACTTTGTTTGATTCCCAGGAACGTCGTTCTTCCTGTTTATTTTCCTCCCAGTCGATGTTTCCTCTCTTTGGTCCATGTTTTGCTGGGAGGGCTCCAGAGGCACGTAGGCGTGTGTGTGTGTTTATATCATTTACAAGTTAATTTACAAATTACTGGGCCTGTATGTTTATCGTGTGTGTGTGTGTGTGTGTGAGTGAGTGTTCAGCCTTGGAAACAGACAGGTCCAACTTCAAACCCAAACTGCTGGTTGCTCTCCCCAAAGTCTGACACCTTGATGTCCAGCAGAGGGAGGTGCTCCACCTGAGGCGTGTTGATCTCCAGGACCGTCCTGTCGAAGCCTTTCCGGTACTGTGGAGAGAGACGGGGACACGCGTCAGATTTCCAGGTAACCCGCCCAGAACACACACTCAGAATCAGCTGTGAACTCACGGAGCAGCCGTCCACCAAGGCTTTGATGTAAGGGCTGGTCTCGTAGCTCAGCTCTTCCTCCTTGGCGCCTCTGAAGTGCAGCGCCCTCTTGTGGTTGTTCTTGGCGCTTCGGTCGGCCCAGGCCACGGAGCGGTGGCAGTGGTAGGTGAGGTTCTGACGGGCCTGTACGCTCAGGAGACGCAGGAAGCCCAGCTGGACCACGCCCACGGGCTCGCCGTTCAAATCCACGTAGGAGAACTGAGATCAGGAAGTAAACGAGTGAAGGTCATGGCGGCGGCCATTTTTAACCTCTCCGAGTGTTACTGACCTTGCTACCAGTGGTGAACTGACTGTACCACGACCCTGGAGTCTCTTTGTCCCAGGAGCTCATCTTCACCTGCAGTCAGAAAGGTTCCCGTGGCATCAGTTAAACCAGTTTAGTTTGATGTTTCTATGATGATTTAGGTCTGACTGACCGTGTCGACGTCTCTGGGGTACAGACACGTCTCTCCTTTAGTGAAATTACAGAAGACCTTGAAGGAGTCTCTGGAGCAGCCTTGGTTTGGGTCAATCCAGTACTCTCCTGCAGAAAGGTGAGAAGTTACAGAAGCTCTGGTGGTGTTGGTGGCTTTTACTCTAAAGGAAACCGAAAACAACCCGAATAAGCAGCATGTGATCCTCTCACCATCCTGGAGGTCCGGCTGGCTGAGCTGCAGGTCCTGGCAGGTGCGAGCCGGACTGTCCTGAGTCCCCAGAGGGAAACGCATCGTCTCGATCTCCTGCCTTAGCGAGTTCAGGGATCCGAAGATCTCCTCCATGCCTTCACTGCCCATCAGGAACTCCGTACCAGCGGTGTCGGAGGCTGGCGCGTCGGGGTCGAACTCAGGCAGCAGCTGGCTGGCATCGATGGAGCGTTTAGTCTTGGGACTCCTCAGAATGGGCAGAGGCTGAATGGCCTCGCCTGGGGGACCCTGGCACAGAAGAATCTAATTTAACTCCGATTTTTATGAAGTATTTAAACAAGTATTAAACTTACAGGAGGCCCAGGAGGTCCTTGCACACCCTTCTCTCCCTTTGGACCTGCTCCTCCCTAAAGCAGAAAGATTTTAGAATCAGCCATTTATACATTTTGTTAACACGCCTCAACTAAAGCCGTGCAAACACTAACTCACACTGGAGCCCTTTGCTCCTTTGACACCTTGCGGACCCTGAAAAACAGAGCAGACGTCAGTTTTCCAACAATGACAAGAAGATCTGAATAAGATGGTAAAAAACTCACAGGAAGCCCAGGAGGACCAGCAGGACCCAGAGGTCCAGTACCTCCAGCCATGCCCTGTAGGGAGACACGTTTTATAATAAATGATAACAGGCGTGGAGCTGCTGCTCATGACGTTAACTCACAGGTTCTCCTTTAGGTCCGGTGGATCCATGAGGCCCAGGCATGCCCCGGTCTCCTTTCTCTCCCTGCTCTCCTGAAGGTCCGATCAGACCGATGAGACCCTGGTGACCCTTCTCACCCTTTGCACCAGGATCTCCACGCAGGCCAGGTAGACCGGGAGGTCCCTGCAGCACATCAGAGGAGGAGGTGAGGAAAAGGTAAACTCACATTTAACCAACCAGCTTTAGTGAATAGTGATGATGTCATTGACTTACGATAGGTCCAGGTGGGCCCGTCTGTCCAGCAGATCCTGGAGATCCTTGCTCTCCCTGAAACATCAAACAGGATCAGCTGCTGGATTCTAACTAAATGCAAACGCTGCCGATTCTGATTCCCAGGAAAACCCACCACTGATCCTGGAAGTCCTCTGAGACCTTCTGTTCCCGGTTTTCCCGGCTGACCCTGAGGACCAACGGGGCCGGTCTTCCCTGGGGGCCCGACGGCACCTGGATCCCCCTAAAGGTGACGAGAACCATCAGCGTGTTAATTTTCTACTTCTGCATGAGAAACTCTGTAGGCTTAAAGTGTGTTTTATGTTGTAATCCAGGTCCTCCGCTACCCAGCATGTTTTAGTTGTTTCTCTGCTCCAACATCTGATTTTAGTCAGCAGGGAAACACCTGAAACACGCTGGTTAGCAGACCTCCAGGAGCATGAATGGCCATCACTGCTTTGGAGGCTGATCTGAATCTAAATGTGCTGAAATGTATATTTTTATTTTGACATGTTAAGAGTTTGAGTAATAAAATCACAAAATTAATGTAATTTATTAATTTGACTGAAGCTTAGAACAATGAAGCTGTTTAAACAAAGCTCATAATTCCCAGCTTTACTTTTGTAAATGTAAAATTACTATTTTTATGGATGGAAATGATTTACTTAACGGGATCAGGAGACTTGTCCTCTTTAACTCATTCACTGCATGTCTTTACTGTGTGGGCGTCGGACGAGCCCCCGCTCCGTGAGAACAAACATCTCAGCTCTAAAGCCGATCTTCATCCGCGTACGTCACACGTCACGTGATCAGGAAGCAGAACATCCATGCGTTAGATCGTTTTGGGCCGCTGCTGTAAAAAAAAGTGAGGCACGAACCGGAAAAGCGTCTGCCGATCACAATTCAACAACGGATCATGAAAGAACGGATAACGCTCGAAACGCGCGGATTCTTCCTGATGTAAGAGGCGACTCTCCGCTTTGTTTTGGTAGCTTTGGCGTTGACATCATCCTAGCGCGCAAAGTCCTGTGACTCTTAAAAAAACGGTGAGAAACGCTGGCAGCGAATGAGTTAAGGGTTTTCTAGTGTTTAAATCTGCATGTTGATCATCTGTAAAAACGACTCACTTTGGTTCCCTTCTCTCCTTGTCGGCCCTCCGGTCCTCTGGTCCCAGCAGGTCCCTGATGAATAAAATAGTTTAGGAATTATTTATCTATCGGATGCTTATTTAAAAGCGATAGGCAGATCCATCCATCTGGGCTATCAAACTTTACCCTTTTTCCTGGAGGACCAGGTGGTCCGTTCTCACCGGGAGGTCCTGGAGAACCCTGTAACAGGAAATGGATCCATGAGATTTAGGGGACAAACCGTGTTTGATGTTCCTGTTGCATCGTTTTACTCACCGACTCTCCTGCTTCACCGTCCTCTCCTCTCTCTCCTTTGGCGCCATCTTGACCCTGAAGTCAAAGCCGATCAGGATTAGATGAGATGTTCGGTGGTGCAGAAGATGGTCTGTAAAACTAAAGACACTTACTCTGGGTCCAACCTCACCAGGAGCACCAGGATCTCCAGGGGAACCAACTGGGCCCTGAAATTACAGAACCAGTCACGATAAGTGACAGGTCTGGGTGTCTGGATGGTAGAAGAACTGCTTCACTGCGTCTTACTGGGTTTCCTTTGGGTCCATCATCTCCAGGTCGTCCTCGTCCTCCAGCAGGTCCAGCAGTTCCAGGTTGTCCAGCTTCTCCCTTCTCTCCGCGTTCTCCACGAAGACCCTGACAACGAGAACACGGCTGTTAGCTAACCGGTCAGCGGGGCATCAGAAGACTTTGGCTCACTCAGGTACTCACCTTCTTTCCTGGTTCTCCAACAACTCCAGGTGCTCCCGCCTCACCAGGCTCTCCCTGTGGAGCAAACACTGAATGTCTTATAGCAGCTATTTTATGAGAGACCATTAAAGTCATGTAGGAAAATCCTCCAATGCTGCACCTTCTCTCCAAGAGGTCCAGGATTACCCAAACCACCAGGAGGACCTTGAGGTCCCTGAAATGCAACCATGAAACAAATGTAATGAGAGACAAAGTTCCTACTAACAGACCTGACTTGGTAAAAACTACAGAAGCAACTAGAAGAGCTCCAAGCACTCACGTCGGCTCCGTTGGGTCCAGCAGGTCCGCGGGGTCCTGGAGGTCCAGGAGGACCCTGGAGACATAAAAAAGTTGTATTGCTGTTGAAGAAAGAAGCCACATCTCCAGTTGTTTTAAGCTCACCAATGGCCCAACGTCTCCGGTCTCTCCCTTCTCACCCGATGGTCCAGGCAGGCCCTGTAGACCAGAAGAAGTTTAACCAAAAACTGGTTAGCAGCTTAGCGCAGGAACCTAAACACGAGCGACTCCAACAGAAAACTGTTTATTGGTTTTTCTTCTTTCACCTGAAGTCCGATAGGTCCCGGAGCTCCCGGGAATCCTCGAGTTCCTTCGTCACCTTTAGCTCCAAAAGGTCCCTGCTACCCCCTTGGTCCCAGCTCTCCATCTGCCCCCTGCCCCACAGAGGAGATAAGAAATGGTATGCAGCCCACATCCAAGCACCAAATCAGCATTTTGATCTGTTTCTACTCACAGCAGGACCGGGTTGGCCAACTGGACCGTTTGGGCCAGGTGGACCAGGAGGACCCTAACATGAAAACACGCATTTTAGCTTTAAAACATGAATATTATTAATAATAATAATACGACACACAAGGGCTTCACTAAGTCACTCACATGCTCTCCTTTCCCCCCCTTGGCTCCCTTCTGACCGTGTTCTCCAACTTCACCCTGAAGACACGTTTTATCAGTTTGAGCACATACGACTATTATTGGTCAGGATAATAGATGCACGTTCATTTAGAATATTTAATGAGGAATATTAGAGGAGGTTCTTTTTGCTTTGGACATGAAGGTGTTTCTAGTTACCTTTACATGTTTCGACCGTCGTCTGCGGTCTTCTTCAGAAGTCTCACAGATGTTTGTGTGACGCGTCTTTATCAGCTGTTCTTCCGGTGGGCGTGGCCAACCCGGAGCTGGCTGGTCTTTGGAGAAGGGAATCCCAGGTGCAAGACAGCTGATAGGCTCCCTCGTCTCTGTTCATGCTCCCGTTTCCTCATTTCTATTGCCTCCCTGACCCAACGTTTGAACCGGTTGTTCTCGGTGTTGATAATTTTCCCTTGATCCCAGTCCATGATGTGATTATTTCGTTTGCAATGATCTGACATGGCTGACTTGAAGGTTTGCTCCTCTGCTTTTTTTTTTTGTTGTCCTTGTGAGGCAACAGAAATAAGGAAACGGGAACATGAACAGAGACGAGGGGGCCTATCAGCTGTCTCGCACCTGGGATTCCCTTCTCCAAAGACCAGCCAGCGGAGGTGGGCGTGACCGACCCGGCGGATCTGACAGATCCGGCTTGGCCACGCCCACCGGAAGACCAGCTGATAGACGCGTCACACAAACACCTGTGACACTTCTGAAGAAGACCGCAGACGACGGTCGAAACATGTAAAGGTAACTAGAAACACCTTCATGTCCGAAGCAAAAGGAACCTCGTTTAATATTTAAAAAGAGGACATAATGAACATTGTAAAGGATTTAATAAGGAATATCTATAATTAGGATCTAAAATGTCCCATAACTAAAATAATGTAGAAGTCGGTTTTGTGTCGACTGTGACTAAAGTCTTGGGACGGTCATGTGGAGTTACTCACCTTATCTCCATCCTCTCCAGGTACTCCGGGTGATCCAGCAGGGCCGGGCAGACCCACTGGACCCTGGACTCCATCCCGCCCTGCTGGGCCAATGGGGCCTTTCTCGCCCTGTAAAGGAGAACGTCTGAAGTTATTCCGTCTTTAGCTTGCCACGCCGAGTTAAAGGATATATTTTAGGTTTGTGTTACTGATTAAAAACGTCCTGATAACTCACTGGAACGCCCTTCTCTCCAGCTTGTCCTGGTGGTCCTTGAGGACCTGGTCTGCCAGGAGGTCCCACAGGTCCAGCGGTTCCAGCAGAACCTCTCTCACCAGGAGAACCCTAGAAAGTACACATGTTGGTACACTTAACAGTGAGCGAGTACTTCTACCTTTGATTGGGTCTTCTGACATCAACATCAGCCTGACTCTGACAGAAACGACCTTAACCCTCAGGCTTCACTTTAACTTTCATACAAAAGAGTCATTAGAGGGCAAAAACGTCCGCTTGTAAGGGTTTTTTTTAGCTTTCTCGCCTGGGCAACATATGGAGAAATGACAGAATTTGGTGGTGAACAGTAAAAATCATAAATTTGACTACTTTGTCCAAAATGAAACCATAACATCACAGAAAGCATGATTACTTGCTGCAGATGATGCAGGATCAAAAACTGTGGTTTGCATTGAAGTCAATGGGACGTTTTTGCCTCTAATGGCTCGAGTGTATAGTGAATTTTAAATCTGTTGCTATGTAAAAACTATAAATGCAAAAAATTCAAAATTTTAGATATT
Organism: Nothobranchius furzeri; assembly: GCF_043380555.1. Taxonomy (NCBI): domain Eukaryota; kingdom Metazoa; phylum Chordata; class Actinopteri; order Cyprinodontiformes; family Nothobranchiidae; genus Nothobranchius; species Nothobranchius furzeri. Next base: position 22,619,193 of record NC_091759.1, on the reverse strand, counting down.
TCATAACATAATCAAGACTGATTGGAACTAAACACCCCCAGGCAAAAAAAAAAAGTCTTTTTTAGAAAATAACTCAGTTTTAGTTTTTCTTCTTCATAAATTACATCAATGACTGAGTATTTAAACTGGCATTTCAAGGGTTAAAAGCCTCAAAATGACTGATTTTTTTCATGTTTGAGCAGGGCTGAAGTTGTTCAACATATGTGTGAAAAAAAAAACATTAAAAAAAATTTTATAGCCACTATTACAAGCGGATGTTTTTGTCCTCTAAAGTCTCAAGTGTTTCTTTCATAGTGTTCCCTTGGTCTATTTTAAAAATTCCAAATTTGTCCAGAGAGCGGTTTTGCGACAACATTTTTTTACCGTATGCACAAACGGTGGTGAAATGGTGTCAAAACGAAAAACAAAAAACTGCCCAAATGGACAAAAAAGTCCCTAACGAAGCCTGAGGGCTAAGTTTCATAAGATTGTTCAAAACATACAGCAGGTCCAGGAGGTCCAGCAGGTCCTTCGCTTCCCTTCAGTCCTCCACCACCCTGGAAGGAAACATCAAAAGATCTCATCACGGTTTCACCTGAGCTCCACTAAACCCTCTAGAGAAACATAAAGCATCAAACTCTGATGGTCTGAACTCGTTTCACTCACAGGGGTTCCAGGAAGTCCTCTCTCTCCAGGGAATCCTCTCAGACCAGGAGGCCCATCTTTACCAGGGCCTCCTGGAGGTCCGGGGTCTCCCTTGGTGCCCTCTTTTCCTGACGGACCAGAAAGTCCCTGCTCTCCTGGAGGACCTGGAGGTCCAGGGTGCCCACGCTCACCCATGGGGCCCGTTTCACCGGATGGACCCTAGGAGGATGGAGGGAAAAGACTAAATATGACTGCGTTGTTGCAAAAGCTGTGAAATGATGGAACCGGATGGATTAACCCACCTGAGGTCCTACAACTCCAGGAGGCCCAGGTGGACCCACTTTACCTTGGAACCCCTGTAGAAGAAGACTTGGTGAACCTAAAGATGCAGCAGAACACCTTAAACTAAGTTTATCTACAAACTTACGACTTCTCCTCTCTGTCCAGGATGTCCAGGCAGTCCGTCCTTTCCTGGTGGTCCCTGTGAAGTATTAGTTTACCTTAATTCCCCAAAAACTTCAGCTCCCATTTCAAAACAATAACCTAAAAGTGTTCAGCAGCAAAAAGCACTTACTGGAGGTCCCTTTGGTCCGGGGAAGCCGTTGGCTCCTTGAGGTCCGGGTAATCCCTGATCAGACCATGACATCGTATAAAATTAGAACATAAATTATAACCTAATTAAATCGTTTCATGATTTCCTGTAGCAGCAAATAAGAACTCACCCTCTCTCCAGGAGGACCAGGAGGGCCGTCACTTCCAGACGTTCCCTATGAGGAAATATAATATTTTAGGTCTGTTTGACACACAAAAATACTTTTAGATTATTGTATAAATAAGAAGTTATTCATATGAAGATTTGATAAAAGGGAAAAGCGTACATTTGGAGAACGTTGCTAAGCCTGGGTGTTTCGATGTTTAGACAAACCTTTGCTCCTAGTTTTCCTGTTGATCCCCTCGGTCCTCTCTGCCCTCGAGGACCCTGGTGATCACAGACAAGAGTTAAAATAGATTTCCTGATCCAGAAAAAAATTTTATAAATGCAACCAAATTAACACATTAAACCATGATGTGCTACTACTAGTTTACCCGTTTAATTATCGATTCACTAGGAGAAATACAATAAAGTTTATCTCTCACCAAATAGACTATTTACTAAGAAATCACAATGTAACGTGTGTGTGTTTTTGTCTTCTCGATCCCCAGTGAGTCGTGGTGGATGGCTGCTTATACTGAGCCAGGATTCTCTGGAGGTTTCTTCCTGTTAAAAGGGAGTTTTCCTCTCCACTGTCGTTGCATGCTTGCTTAGTATGAGGATTGCTGTAAAGACTCTGACACTAGTCAGTGACTCGATGCAACCTAATGGGTTCCTTATATAGGAAACTTTTTTCTGATTGGCTTAATGAACTGACCTGGATTGGAATGTTTACTGTGTGAAGGTCCTTGAGACGACTCTGGTCGTGATTTGGCGCTTCATAAATAAACTTGAATTGAATCATTATAAGCACAGTGCAACACCACCTAAACTGTTACTGACCAAAGGTAGTCTCTGCTGACCCCCAGTGGTTATAATTGTAACTGCACTGGCGCTAAATGATGTCGACACAAATCACCTTCTGTTTAGTTCCTCTGGTCTGACTAGGAGCTCTGAGTAAATGAGAACTTTACCGTTGGTCCTCTTTGTCCTCTTGGTCCTTGTTTTCCAGAAACACCCTGATTTAAAAAAGAAAACAAGTTACAAACTAATAAAGCACAACTACGTCTGGGTAAAATCATCACTAGTTTTAATGTTTCAGGAAGGTAACTCCTGCTTTGATAACAAGTATAACAGCTCACCCGCGTTCCCTTCTCTCCATTAGAACCAGGAAATCCAGGGAATCCAAGAGATCCCTAAAAACAAACATCTTTATATCAGTAATTATAGAAAACATTAACTAACTTCTGATGTACAAGTGTTTATTTACCTTGGGTCCTTGTCTTCCAGGGTATCCAGGAAGTCCAGGTACACCAAGTTTACCCTGGAAAAATGTCAACGATGTCATAAAATGCACAAAAAGTATATTAGCGGGTTTCAGGTAAATGTTTAGGTAGAAAAGGAGACAAGCAGCTAGTTTTATTCTCAGATGCTGTAGTTGAGTTATTGTGTCCTGCAGTAAATTTAGAGGAAACATGTTTAGTTTAATAAAGCTAAAATAAAACTTTAGAACAGGGGTGGGCGACATATCTTATTTTCCACATCTGTTGATACTGATATACATCACCATATAAAACTAATCAATATTTATCAACCTTTAATGTTCCTGTTTAACCTGTTAAACCCTAACACCCCCCAACTGGGGGCCTCTACAGTTTCATGTCCCAGACATCTACAACTGTCCACATTCTCCAAACAACTACAACCACAATCAAACAGCCCAGATGGGAAACAAGGCCATTTTAAATTGTAATAAATTAAGATACAATGATGTTTGAACTTTATTTTAGAAGAGCATCTGGCCTTCTCTGGTGTCTGCTGAAAAAAAAAAACCTTGAACAAATGTAGATGAGGACCCCTGGAATAAATAAAACAATTGACTAAATTTCCCAAATGGAATTTGAACTCACAACCTCCATCCTGTCAGCACTTTCACACAGGGCAGCTCTTTTAAAATAAAGTTCAAGTATTATTTTATCTTAATGTATCAGAAACCAAAAAGAGCTTTGTTTACAATCTAAACTGTTTTGACTGTAGCTGTGCTCGGGTAATGCAAACAACCACTGACACTTGGAACATGAAACTCCAAAGGCCCCTGATTGGGAGGCGCCAGGGCCCAAAGAAAAAAGGCCTAGGGCCTAAAGTTATTTTTGATTTAAAGCTGCAGCGCGCACGTGTGGTCGTTAGAGGAACTGCAGTCAGCACAACGCACGCCCATGACATTAAACCAGAAGTCCTGTATTATGTGACATCCTCTTTTAAAACTAATTAAAATGCCACAAAGTAAAAAATGTCACCCTTTTTTCCATAAACCACAAAAGGAAGTACAACCGTGAGCTCATCTTTATATTCTTCTCTGATTTAAACGGTCGTACCTTCTCTCCAGCAAGCCCAATTGGTCCGAGTTCTCCAGGAGGTCCAACACGACCCTTTGGTCCCTCTGGGCCATCTTCTCCTCTGGGCCCTGAAACTCCAATCTCACCCTACCAGTGAGGAACATCAGATAACAACAGTCACAATAAAGCAAACATGAAACAGGACTGAAACATCATCTAATCTTATCCACCACAAACTTATTAGCTATCATTTATTTTACCCTCTCTCCCTTGATGCCAAAATCTCCCTTAATTCCTGGGAAGCCATCTTCTCCCTACAAACAAAAACAGTTATCTGTCAATCGAGGATATTTAGGACATTTCACATGACTGATTTTAGGCGGTAACGGAGGAGTTACCTTCTCTCCTTTGTGACCCTTTAGACCGCGGATTCCTTGCACTCCCTGCAATCAAAACAAAATGTTTGGTGGTTTAATCTTTTTAAATATGACATGAAAAAACTTTAAAATATATCATTAACTCATTCGCTGCCAGCGTTTCTCGCCATTTTTTAAGAGTCACAGAACGTTGCGCGCTAGGATGATGTCGACGCCAAAACAAAGCGGAGACCCACCTCTTACATCAGGAAGAATCAGCGCGTTTCGAGCGTTGTACGTTCTCTCATAATCCGTTGTTGAATTGTGATCGGCAGAATCTTTTCCGGTTCGCCCCTTCTTTTTTTTTTTTTACAGCAGCGGCCCAAAACGATCTCCTAACACCTGGATGTTCTGCTTCCTGATCACGTGACGTACGCGGATGAAGATCGGCTTTAGAGCCGAGATGTTTGTTCTCACGGTGCGGGGGCTCGTCCGACGCCCACACAGTAAAAACATGCAAATGGCAGTGAACGGTTGGATTTAAAATGTTGACTTTTGTCATCATTGGCAGTATATGAGTTAATACACTGCTCAAAAAATAAAGGTAACACAAAAATAAGACTAGATCTGAATGTTCTTTAGCTGAACGTGCCGACAACAAACACAAAAATTATGAATGGAAATCAAACATAACCCACGGAGGTTTGGATTTGGAGTCGTACTCAAAATAAAAGTGGAAAAACAACAGGCTGGTCCAGCTTTGATGTCACGTCCTTAAAACAAAAGAAAATGAGGCTCAGTAGTGGGTGTGGCCTCCACGTTTGTACGATCTCTACAACTCTTGGGCATGCTCCTGATGAGGTGGAGGATGGTCTCTTGAGGGATCTCCTCACAGGGTTCTACAACCTCACAACATAATCGGTCATTCACTCATTCACACGCTGGTGATGATGAGCTATATTGTAGCCACAGCTGCCCTGGGGCGCATTGACGGCAGAGACTGCCACACACTGGCACCACCAGTCTCTCCAACCACCACCATCAAGCAAGGCGGGTTAGGGGTCTTGCCCAGGGACACAACAGCAGCATTCTCTGGTGGGAGCCAGGATTGAACCTTGTAACTTACCAAAAGGTCAAATATTTCATCAAAAATTACCAGAAATTTACTTGTAGACACAAACTGCATCCCACATCCAGGAATGCATCACATCTGTCTGGCAACGCCTTTAAACGTGTCAAATTCTGATTTGTAAACATTTGATATAGACAAGGATCACTTCCTGAGCTAGTTAGTTCTTCAGAGTTCACTCGGTTTAGGCGACCAGTGAGCAAGCATTTGGGACCACCCTCTTATCTGACCTCAGGTCAAAACATTGCTCTGCAAAGCTTGCAAGTGACATCAGACACAACAGCCTCAGATGCAAAATAGACACTCCAGCTTCCTGCCGTCACCTGAAGGTATCTCAGACTAGATGGGTCATGCTCCGAGGTAGGGCTGCTCGATTATGACAAAAATAATAATCATGATTATTGTGACTGAAATCGAGATCTCGATTATTTAAGATGATTTTTCAATTTATGTTGATTTTATTTGTTTTTATTCTGTCATAAAATTGCTCAGGGCACAATCAGGACAAAATTAAACAAGAAACAAGATGATCACTAAAATAACTCCTGATTCCCAGTATAAAAAGACCAATATACTTATAGCTCATAGTTTATGACCCAAGGGCTATAGACCTTGGTTTAACTCATTTAAGTCTAACCAGTACAGACCCAAATACATATATCTTGCTAATACTGACAGCAAGAATTATACAGTGGCATTTATAACAAATAAATGCAAATAAATTGATGTTCATAAAATGTTGCGTAACATTTATTTAGTCATGTCAAGGTGCTGTAGGAGAGTGCACTAGCACCGTGTCCTCAGAGAGATTAGTTATTATTTATCAGCGTGAGGAACTTATTTCTACCTTATTTATAAACTATTTATTTATAGGTCCATCAGTTAATGTAATAATTGTCCCAACCACAGCTGCACCCCCCACCCCCAACCCGGTTTCACAGCAATCATGGGCAAGCTGTACGTGTGTTTAGCACACCGCACGTGCACATTTAGCTGTTTTTAGCGGCTCAGGAGCCCGCAGTTACGGTGTGTGTCACTCACTCTGTTTAATCCAACAGGGAACCGGCTCTGAGAGCTGTTTCTTTAGCGACTGACACATCACTACATCATTCCCTTTCCTAATGTCCTGAAGAACGGTCCGGAGCGCAGGCGGAGTGTTTAGCTAACCTGCAAGAAATGTCAACGACAGTTATCCAGAAAGTAGCTAAGGTTACCAGAGATGTTTCTGAGGTGTTCGCTAGGTATTTTTACGATTTCAAAAGTCAAGAAGGGGGTCTGAAAAGCTGTTAGAAATAGCGTTGAAGTCGCTAAGTTGGCAACACTGTGGGAGGAGCGCTTCATTTGCAACTCAGGGCAGTGCAAGTGGGAGGAGCAAATAATCGGCTTGTTTTGTTTTTATAATCGTTCAAAACTCAGATCATAATTGGGATAAAAATTCGATTAATTGAGCATGTTACGGACCCTGAGTTCTCTAGCGCTCAGCTTCTACTCCGCACCCTTATTCCTGCACCATTTTCAGGACCTTGGAGAGCGCCCAGCTCCCTGGCTTCACTCTATGCAGCTGACTCCCATCAGGAATCACCCAGCTGGAGCAGATAAAGATCAGCGCTGCTCAGAGAGGACAGCGAGGGAGAGGAGAGAGCGAGAGAGAGAGAGGATTGAGGCTGACAGAGAGAGGACTGGAGAGAGGATTGGAGTGAAAGATTGCTTACTTTGGAGAACTTGTGGACGGTTGCCCCTGGCTGGTTTAATTTCCACCCGCATAAGAAAACCGGTTGAGCTCCGGTTTTCTTTGCTCCTAACAGAGTTGACTGTTGCGTGGGTGAGTTGGTTCACCTGTGGACCTTTTGGTAAGGCCTCCGGGCAAGCTCCGTTGTTCCTGGTTTATTTTCAGAACCAGTGAGTTTCCGTTCCCATTGTTATTTGCTCCTTTAGTTACTTTAAGCCCTCAGCATTTGTTCCTGCAGCCTGAATTAAACTCCTGTTTTCATTAAACAGGTTTTTTTCTCCCTTAGGGACACCTTTAGTTAATAAAAGGACTTTCTTTTTATTGTGACTTGGTGTCAGATTGGTTCTTTTCTTTTCTCACGTTCCTGTGTTAGGCCTCCCTGAACCTAGACCAGGCTGAGGTCGTAACAGAGCAGCCCTACTCGGAGGTCTCCATCCCGACCTCTTGACCCCCTGGATCTCACGTGGACCTTCATACAAGGGTGCGTAGACTCGACACAAATGGCATCGGATGGTTTTATGAACAATCTAGCTTATTAAACCATACAGCCAAACTGATTTTAAAACTCAGACATCTGAAACATGTAGCTCACATTCCACCATTTCATTCATCATCTGTTATCCTGTACAACCATCATCCATACTTTGTCATGTTTAATCATTAGTTTAGAAAATACAATTAAACTCATTTTTATAAACTATATCCTTGACTCTGTCTGAATGAATACGAAGTGTGTGTTCCCTGAAGAGTCAAAGAACCTAAAGGAACGTTAGTTCAAATATTCAAAGATCAATCAGATTGATATTTCATATTTATATGAAACACCACATCTTATTGATCATTTAATAAATACGAAGTCAATCCACACCGCTACAACCTTCTGATAACTGGACAACCCCCTCAACCTCCTGAGCTACTGCTGCTACCTGGACTAAAACATCTGCCAGCTCCTGGACTGTCTGTGGTGCAACGTGGTGTTGGTGGATGGAGCGAGACATGATGTCCTAGAAGTGTTCAACTGGACTCGGGTCTGGGAAACGGGCGGAGCAGTCTATAGCATCAATGCTTTGCTCTTGCAGAACCTGCTGACACGCTTTAGCCATGGGGTCCAACATTGTCTCACATTAGGAGGAACCCAGGGCCAACCGCATCAGCATGTGGTCTCACGGCAGTCTGACCACCTCTGGTGAGCACAACTCAGGTGTGTTCCCCCGTTTTCTTATTTTAATGCATTTTTAAAGTATTGGATATCGGCAGCCACTCATAATTAAGTGACATGAACAGAAAATGTGTTGGTATCTATGAACATTTTGATAAAATATTAAATAAATGTTCCGACCTTGATGCCACGAGGGCCAGGATAGCCGATGGCTCCTTGAGGACCGTTGGGACCCTGGAGATGATCAGGAAGATGAGTTAGAAGCATAAGACAACTAAAACCACAAAGATCTACTCTAATTATTCTAAATACACACAGAAAAAAGTTTAGGATGAAACATTAGGTGGTTTAAATTGACACCTACCTGGTTTCCTTTAGTGCCTGATGGACCCTCCTCTCCTGGGTGACCCTGAGAACAGAAAATGGGGCTCGAGTCTCTGGACAAATAAAAATACATAAAATCATATTTAATATTTTAAAAGGGAAACTTACAGGAGGGCCGTCCGCTCCAGGCATTCCTGGTAAACCTGGTTTTCCATTGGGACCCTAGAAAGAAGCACAAAGTGGTCACGAGCTTAATCTGAGTACCGTATTTTCCGGACTATAAGCCGCTACTTTTTTCCCACGCTTTGAACCATGCGGCTTATAATGAGGTGCGGCTTTACTGCAGATTTTCCTTCACCTGCCACTAGGGGGCGCTTTAGCAGAAAGTGAAACAGGCGGAAGTCAAAAGTGGAAATCGAAGAAAGTGCTCATTTTAATTTAGCACATGCAAGCAGCCGGCACGACGAAGATTTTTTTTCAAATCCATACCCCCTCGTCATGGTAACTACACGTATGAGTTCATATGATGCCGCATTTAAGTTGAAGGCCATCAATCTGGCAGTAAAGGAGGGAAACAGTGCTGCCGCACGTAAGCTTGGCATGAATGAATCCATGGTTCGGCGCTGGAGACGGCAGCGGGAAGAACTTATTCAAGCCAGCTTCACCCGGGGATGATGACAGCAACACGGACAGCGACACTGACATCGCCACAGAAAAGGTATGTGACGAAGCTCTTCTGAGGCTGTTCAACTCCGACACTGAAGAAGAGGACTTTAATGGCTTTAGTGCGCAAGGGGAAGATGAGAGCGAATGACTTCTTCTGGTAGGCAAGTGTGTTTTATTTACTAACCAGGCATGTTTTGTGTGCAGTTTTTATTTTCTAATCATCCAGGGCTTATTAATGCTGAGTCTGCGCTGTTCTTTTCTTCTAAACATGCTAATTACGGTAATAACGTGTCAGTGCTGTTTTTATTTTATAACCATCCAGAAACATGAATGCTATCAGTGCTGTTCTCTTTTCTAAACTTGCAGGCACGTTCACCCGTGTTTAAAATTAGTTTTGTTGAATTAAAACAACAACAAAAAACCTCCGTGTAGCGTCTTTCTGTCTAATTATCTTATGTTATGGCCGTACATGCACTGTGCGCCAGAGACCTGCATGTGGCTGCTGCGCCGCGGCTTGTATTTGAGTGCGGCGTGTGTAGAAAACCTTTTTTTTTTGTTGGTGCGGCTTATATTGAGGTGCGCTCTATAGTCCAGAAATTACAGTAACTATATAATCCAAGACTAATCCTAATTTCTAGCATTCCCAGACCCAGTGGATATAGAGTCTCACATTCCTTAGTGGATATCAGTATTTCTATTCTTTTTGTGAAACCAGTTTAACGTCTATACTGCTGCTGGTTTGTCCAAAATACAAGCTGAAAAATAAGGTTCATGGATATTTTAGATTTTTGTTATTAGGGCCTCTGGTTTATGAAGACAATAGTTAAACATGAGGAAGATCTGGAACTAGCAGCAGGGTCATTGAGGATTTCAACATTTTAATGTATTTCTAGTATCTAGGACACAAATTCTGGGTTACTTACTTTCTCTCCTGGAGGTCCAATAGCTCCCTGAGGTCCTGGCATTCCCTGCAAAAACAACAAATATAAAACCAATTATGTATTCTTTACTCTAAACGTCGTATGCAAATGCAGAAAAGACACACTGCTCTCCCCAAAGGGGATGCAGCCTGTAAATTACTATAGAGCACACTAGAGCTGGGGATTCTTCAGCAACACAGGAACAATAAAACTGCAGAAACGTTGGTCTGTCACATAAAGGCAATGATACCAGTGATGCAGCTTCTTACTCCTAAAAAACATCAAATGGCAGGTAGGTTGTCTCACCTGAGTTCCTGGAGTTCCCTGCTGGCCTGGAGGTCCGGGCTCACCTTGAGGACCCTGAGAGATAAAATAAAAAGTGACTGGAAGGTACAAAAGGAGTAGTAAAATTTATGAAATGACTGGTTGTACAGTTCAGATCCTACTTGTAAATAATCTGATAATTTCATGATGACATGTTAAAGTTGCTTTCCGGAGTTTTCCCGTTTCAGAAATGATGTATTATTTGTCAGAAATCTGTAAAAGTGATTGTCTCATCCTGTGATAAAATGTAAGCGATACGTCTTGTTTTTTTTTTTTTTGCTAACCACGCCCCCTGCCCTGCAGAGCGCCGTGCAATAGGAAACTGAGCGCCAACCAGAACTAACCAATAGCGTTAGACTACCGCGTACGTGCTTCAAATTTAAGGAATACCTCGGCTGATGCAGAGTTGAGGAACTTTTCACGGACAAGAAAGTCTCTAAAATATAAATATGTGAGACCACAAAGGAGAATAATACTCGTAAAACAACGTGTTTTTGCTGTTTGTCGCTACAGAAGCACATTTATAAACAGAAATGTGAAGTCGCCATCTTAAAAAAACAGGAACTGCGTTTTGGTGTGATATGCTTGTCAGCCACTAGATGGTGCCATCGGATAACAGAAATACTCCGGAAAGAAGCTTTAACCATTACTGACCAAATTTCCTTTGGGACCGTGAGGGCCATCATTTCCTCGTACACCCTGGAAGGAGAGAGAGAGAGCACACAGTAAAAAACATTTGCTGCCCATGTGAACAACTTCCTCACTGGTTTATATCAGAGCACTTTTTTGCAGGTAGAAAGTGAAAATGCCCTTTTTATTCTTTAATCGCAGCATATCAGACACTGGTGATGAGAAAGTCCATCATTTTAAACATCAATATCTATAAAGTTCTGCTGTATTATTCTGATTCATGAAAACAAGATAAAAGCAAAACAAAAAAGTCACACTACACTAAACAGCTCTGTTAGATATAAATATATGGCGTAGATGTCAAAAATGGCTGCCAGAATCCTCCCTTCAGCAGAAACTGAAGAACATCACATCCTAATTTCTGGATCAGTAGCTTTCCCGGCCGTCATATCAGGATACAGACTGTTGCTTCAGACATGGCTGTGGGTGTTGTGTGGTTTACTTACAGGAGGTCCAGAGATTCCTGGAGGACCTTTAGGCCCGAGCAGACCACGGGGTCCCTAAAGACAAAGGCAGAAACACATCTAGGGTAAGATAAAACTCAGTAACAGGGAAAACTCAAGGTCTAAAACAATACTCTCAAATTCAACTACCGTATTTTCCGCAGTATAAGTCGCACCAGCCATAAAATGTATAATGAAGAAAAAAACATATATAAGTCGCACTATAAGTCGCATTTTGGGGGGAAACTTTATTACTTTTCTTACAAAATCTGAGACCAAGCGTTTCACATTGCAAGACAAGTACCGGTAATAATAACAGAATAAACAATCAGGGCGCAGCTGCGCGCCACGGTCTCCAGCAGAAGATGGCGGCGTTTCAAACCCTCCCAGTGGGTGGGGAGAGCGCCCGCAGTACCCCGCCTGCCACAGGCTGCAGCAGGTGATGGCGGTGTTTGAAACCCTCCCAGCGGGGCAGAGGAGCTGAAACCTGGACCGGAGCCGGCCCGCAGCAGCGCGCAACGGTCTCCAGCAGGTGATGGCGGGGCAGGGGAGCTCATTCCTGGTCTGGAGCCGGCCCGCAGCAGCACGGTACACATAATTTGGTACATAAGTCACTTTGGTATATAAGTCGCAGGACCAGCCAGACTATGAAAAAAAGTGCAACTTATAGTCTGGAAAATACGGTATGTGAATAAATTATGTGTAAATATGCACAGCCAATAAAAATCTAAATGAGCTGTTAAATCTCTTTGGTTGCCATGGAAACACTCACGGGTTCACCTGGGAGACCCCTGGGTCCGACGTCTCCATCGTCTCCCTACAAACAGAAACAAGAGTGAATAAATGCTGACAAAACTGATATAAAGTAACACAAAGTAAGATTACTGAAGTATTTTAGATGTTTTTCTGTTTCAGTGCATACCCTCTCTCCATCTTCTCCTTGAGATCCTGGTGGTCCCATTGGTCCCGGGTCACCCTGACAAGATCCAAAGCAGAAGAAATCAGAACACAGAAAACTTCATCTACTTCCAAAAAACCCAAACAGTTATTCAAGCGTCGATGATATCACATGGATACATTACACATTACCAAGAACTTACCCTGTGTCCTTTGTCACCAGGCAAACCAGGAAGACCATCAAAGCCACGATCGCCCTGAGACGAACACACAAACCATAAGGCACAACGACTACACCAAACAGAATAGATTAAAAACACAAATATTTATTATTTAGGGAATAACCTGTGTTTTTATTTGACAAATATGATAACAGAGTGAATACTTTACTTTAGATCCGGGCTCTCCGGGCATTCCCCGAGGCCCATCAGCACCAGCACGACCCTGAGAGCACAAGCAGACAATATTAAAATGTTTTAAAACTTTAAATGTAAAGTTTGTTTTTACCAACTAAAACAACCCAAATAAGATTCTGTATGGTCGTGTTTGCAAAAAAAGATTACAGGACCAAAACGACCTTATAAAAAAAAACACAAAGAGCTATCCTGGCCCTCTGAAAAAACACAAGTGTTTGTTATAAACTATAATCACTGTGTTAGCATGTGTAGAATCTGTGATAACAACTAGGGCTGCAACAAACGATTATTTGGATAATCGATTAATCGGATGGGGTCTCGACACGATTAATCGGATTACATAGGGACATTTTTTAAAACTGCTAGGGAAACGTTATTTTTCTCTTTCCTTCACTTTATTAAACACAACATTATTAGAAAACAGTTCAATAGCAGAAAAACAACATGCCATCACCTAAATTGTCTTATAAGGTGTATAGACAGAGACCCTAAGCTACACCTATCTGTGACCTAAAGTGCTTGGTCCAAGTTAAACAGCTTAAAGAGCAAGTCAACCCCTACCAGAGTCTAACTCCACTCCCACTTCATGTTTGAAAAATGCAACACATGCTGTTGCCTGGCAGACCGAGAGGGCGGAGCCGCTAACAAATACACACACACTCAGGCTCACGACAGCATTGTGACATCATAATGTACCAGTTTACATCATAGCATACTTCTTAGCCAATAGCGGTGGCTGATTTAAATTAAAATACAGTGCAGAGTTTTTACCTGACAACGGCACAACACTGCCAGTTTTAGGCAGAATATTTAAATTTTAACTAAGATGCACTGAAGTGCCAAATTATTGACGACACGTGTCTGCAGCACGATTAGACACTCGTTTATTTAGTTTATCAGCAAAAAAGTTTATTTGGGGGTGACTTGCTCTTTAAGGGCAATTCTCATCTGTTTTGTTTGATCTCATCTGTAGACATTTATTATAATTGGGGATGTCAAACAACTAATTTTTAAATGTAATTAAACATAGGCTGTGAATTAATCAAAATTAATCACTATTTCCAAAAATGACTGAAAAAAAAACCCAAATAAAACAAAAGTAAATGAATGCCATCCTCCTTGCGATGATGCCCTGGGCAACTGCCATAAAGTCACATCAAGAAATGCTGCTGATCATTCCAATGATCCCAAATAGACTCACATTAGGCCACATGAAAGCAACTGAACCCAAAAATATATTAACCAGTATACAAGTGCTGGCCAGTAAATTAGAATATCATCAAAAGGTTGAAAATATTTCAGTAATTCCATTCAAAACGTGAAACTTGTACATTATATTCATGCAATGCACACAGACCAATGTATTTCCAATGTTCATTACATTTAAATTTGATATTCATAAGTGACAACTAATGAAAACTCCAAATTTGGTATCTCAAAAAATTAGAATATTCTGAAAAGGCTGAATATAGAAGACACCTGCTGCCACTCTAATCAGCTGATTTACTCAAAACACCTGCAAAGGCCTTTAAAAGGTCCCTCAGTCTTGTTTTGAAGGCACCACAATCATGGGGAAGACTTCTGACTTAACAGCTGTCCAAAAGACAATCATTGACACCTTGCACAAGGAGGGCAAGACACAAAAGGTGATTGCTAAAGAAGCTGGCTGTTCGCAGAGCTCTGTGTCCAAGCACATTAACAGACAGGCGAAGGGACGGAAAAAATGTGGTAGAAAAAAGTGTACAAGCTCTAGGGATAACCGCACCCTGCAGAGAATTGTGACGACAAACCCATTCAAAAATGTGGGGGAGATCCACAAAGAGTGGACTGCAGCTGGAGTCAGCGCTTCAAGAACCACCACGAGGAGACTCATGAAAGACATGGGATTCAGGTGTCGCATTCCGTGTGTCAAGCCACTCTTGAACAAGAAACAGCGCAAGAAGCGTCTCGCCTGGGCCAAGGACAAAAAGGACTGGACTGATGCTGAGTGGTCCAAAGTTATGTTTTCTGATGAAAGCAAGTTCTGCATTTCCTTTGGAAATCAAGGACCCAGAGTCTGGAGGAAGAGCGGAGAAGCACAGAATCCACGTTGCATGAGGTCCAGTGTAAAGTTTCCACCGTCAGTGATGGTGTGGGGTGCCATGTCATCTGCCGGTGTTGGCCCACTCTGTTTCCTGAGGTCCAGGGTCAATGCAGCCGTCTACCAGGAAGTTTTAGAGCACTTCATGCTTCCTGCTGCTGACCAACTTTATGGGGATGCAGACTTCACCTTTCAACAGGACTTGGCACCTGCACACAGTGCCAAAACCACCAGCACCTGGTTCAAGGACCATGGTATCCCTGTCCTTGATTGGCCAGCAAACTCGCCTGACCTTAACCCCATAGATTTTCTATGGGGTATTGTGAAGCGGAGGATGCAATACGCTAGACCCAACAATGCAGAGGAGCTGAAGACGACTATCAGAGCAACCTGGGCTCTCATAACACCTGAGCAGTGCCACAGACTGATCGAGTCCATGCCACGCCGCATTACTGCAGTTATTGAGGCAAAAGGAGCCCCGACTAAGTATTGAGTGCTATACATGCACATTCTTTTCATGTTCATTCTTTTCAGTTGGCCAACATTAGAGAAACAAACATTTTTTCATTGGCCTTTAGAATATTCTAATTTTCTGAGATACCAGATTTGATGTTTTCATTGGTTGTCACCTATAAATATCAAAATTAAACGTAATGAACATTGGAAATACATTGGTCTGTGTGCATTGCATGAATATAATGTACAAGTTTCACGTTTTGAATGGAATTACTGAAATATTTTCAACCTTTTGATGATATTCTAATTTACTGGCCAGCACTTGTATAACTGCACTCTCACACAACACGCCTGCAGCAACAGTTAGGACTCCTCCCTCCCTTTTAAAAGCGTTTTCGCTTCTGAGGACATTGTGAAGCCACGTTAGTCTGGCCCCGGTGTGATCAACCAGTTTCTGCGGGAATGTGACGGCGGAACCGGTTCGCAGCGGCGCGAGTCCAGTCCGTCCCCCCCCCCCCCCCCCCGCCTATCTAATAGCGTCGCGCTTACAATTTTATAGACTTTTTTTAACGAGCTTAGGGCATGTCTAGCCTGTGTAATAATCCGGGGCTTGGGTCAATCACTTTTGAAAAGTTTTTAACTTACCCGGACACCGAGCTCTCGCCTTCCTCGCTGATGATTCTGACATGCTTGCGTTTAAGACGCTGCATAATCACCGTTGTATCCCCGTGCCATGCTAAGTCTGACCTACAAACGTTGCATGTCTTCGCCTGATTTAACTGAAAATGCTCCCAAACTTTAGAAATTTTTACTTTTTGGGGGTCTCGCTGCTTCTGCCATGTTCCTCTTACAAACACCTGCCGGCTCTGCACCGGTCTGCGCGCAACGGCGGGCAGGAGGGGAGGGGGCTTTTGGAAGAGTTGCGCAACACAACGAATCGATGACACAATTCGTTGCCAACGCTTTTAGTAATCGATTTTCATCGAATTTATCGATTCGTTGTTGCAGCCCTAATAACAACAAATACAACAAATAAAAACTAAACAGAAACAAAGTGGCTGTTTCTACTCACTCTTCTTCCTGATTTACCCGGAGGACCCAGCAACCCCTGTGATCCTCTGGGGCCCTAAAAACAAACAAACAAATGTCTGTGATTGGTGGCCGGTATAAATGATCAACACCAGTTTGGAGAAGCGACTGGTTTACCTGAGGACCAGGATCTCCACTTTCTCCCTTCAGCCCAGAGCTTCCTGGACTTCCCTACAACAAATGAAACAATTAATTTGTTGACATCCATATTTAAATGAAAACAATTACATTTGGGGCGACGGTGGCACAGGAGTTAAGAGCTCGCCTCGCAATCGGAAGGTCGCAGGTTCGAGACCCGCTCAGTCTGTCGCTGTCGTTGTGTCCTTGGGCAAGACACTTAACCCACATTGCCTGCTGGTGGTGGTCGGAGGGACCGGTGGCGCCAGTGCTCGGCAGCCTCGCCTCTGTCAGTGCGCCCCAGGGCAGCTGTGGCTACATCGTAGCTCATCCCCATCAGTGTGTGAATGGGTGTGTGAATGGGTGAATGACTGATTGTGTTGTAAAGCGCCTTGGGGGGTTCCAGGACTCTAGAAGGCGCTATATCAAATACAGGCCATTTTACAGGCCATTTGCAACACAAAACAAAATCATAAAAAAATATATGTGTCTGAAATCTTTGGGCCGGCGCAGTTCAATGAAACATAACAATAAAGAGTTCATGAATAATCTGTTGAGTAAAACATTGTTAACAATAAAAAAAAAAAACCTCTTGGTATAAACAACAAAACAAAAGGAAACATACCACAGGTCCAGGGCGCCCGGTGAATCCCATTGGTCCAGGAGGTCCTTTCAGTGCCATCTAAAGAAAGTTACATCTCTAAATCAATAGTGATGATGTGGCTGTTTATCAGGAATCTGTGGCAGAAATCTTCTTTCTAAATCAGAAATATTTTCTGTAGGTTTTACGTTAGCAGCCTGTATTAAACTTTCAGCCCAAGTTTCAATTGTCACAAATTTAATTTGTATTTTGGTGCATTTTTCTAATTAAAATGGCTTTTTCTATGCAAGGAAAAATAAAACCTGCCCAAAATGGTATAAATCTATTTCTAACTGGGTAACAGTAAAGCATCAGACATCCCTTAAGTGCACAGTGAACAGGTGACATAAAAGTTTCTGACTGACCCTAGCCTGAGACAAGATGGCGGCTGCCTGGGCCTCCTGTGCAGAGACAACGGGACCCTTATCGCCGCCGCCCTGCCCAAAACGGAACTGCAAAGAAAGGAAGAAAAACAGAAGATATGAAGCAGATCCGTGTGTCGAATCGGAGAAAATATAACTGAACAACAAAAACTAACAAACAGAACCCAAAATGTCTTTGTAAGATGTAGCTGATTGACCAAATTGTTTGGTTGAGCGACCATAATGAAAATTCCATATATCAGTCTGAGTTAAACACAAAACGACTAAATCTAGTGAAAATGCAGAATCACACCCATGATCAAAAGGTACAAGTGACTCACAGGAAGCATGACTGAGGTTCCAGGAGGTCCAGGGACTCCATCAGCCCCAGGCAGACCAGCTTTACCAGGAGGACCCTGCAGGGTGAAGAGGATTGATGAAGCTGACAGAAGTGCAGAAAAAGCTCTAAAATAGCAGTAATTACACATTCCTCAGAACTACTGGTGCACAAATCTGCCCTGAATAGAATAAAGAAGAAAATATTACTTACCCTCTCTCCAGGATCTCCCACAGAACCAGGAGGTCCAGATGATCCAGGAGGTCCAGACGGTCCCTTGAAAAGGAAATGTAGGATTTGTATATTTTTCAGCAGAGTAGAAGTGCAACTTAAAAATACCAGTTGAAATGAGGAAAATCATAAGGTCTAATAATTTTCATAAAGACTAAATAAATATGACGGACTTACTGCAGGCCCTTCAGGCCCTGGGGGACCTTCTATTAACATGCCCTAAAATGGACAAAATAAATAAAACAACTGAGAATTAAAAAAAGAAAGAAAACAGAATGCACCTTGCAGAAATTTAATAATAGGAAATAATGTAAAATATAAACACAATAAAACAGAATACTTCTCAAATATGAGCAGAATAAATAACTGGCCAAAAACCTTGGAGTCTTTCTCCAATTTTAACTTCTAATTATTGGCTCCTTTAAAAACCCAGAATTCATATCTTATGATGGGGTAAAGTTTTCATCATTTAACAAAATCAGACCCTCTAAATAAAAAGCTCAAGAGAATTTGCGACTCACAGGCTCCAAAACAGCAGGTTCTCCCTTTTCTCCTTTCTGGCCTCTAAAGGCGGCCTGAGGGAAAACACAAGTACCCAGGAACATAGTTCTGTCATTATAAACATACTTACACAGGAAACTGCAAAGCAAAACAAAAGTCTAGTTCATTCAAATATACAACAGGCACCAAGAAAATAAACTAAAACGTTTCCTGTATTATAGTAAAAGAACAAATTTACAACCTGTGTTGTTGTGAAAGGCATGAAAGCCTTCCTTCAAACATCATTGACTATTATGTTTTCCACCGAGCGGGTCCATTACTTTTCAACACTTATTGCATGAAAAAGCTTAGCAATAACAATAAAAAGCCATACACTGAGAAAATGACATTATTGACAGTTTTACTTAAAAATGCCTTTTTTTTAGTGTACGTGAGAGCTACTGCTTACATTTATTAGTATTCCCAACAGCTTTTACTTTGGTAACAGCTAAAGCATTATTGTCATTGAAAAAGTCAGTTTCAACCACTAACACACCTTCAAGGTCTTGAATTGCATTCAAATATGTGTTCCTCTTTGACTGATTGAGCTTGCCGTAGTAACAACTGAAATTTAAAGTTGAAAATTTTTAGCTTAACGTATGGACATCGGGGACAGTTCAACTGGATTGGCAGACCGGGGTGGTGGTCCCTCTATTTAACCATCCCACTGTCCTAATGGGTATGACCCCGCGAGGAAAGTTGACCAATGAGCAGGAGTGAGCACCACCTCACCCCCGTCACGTGGACCTCAAGGGATAAACCATCAATCCTGCCCAATGGTCAACTTTCCTCGCGAGGTCACCCATAAAGACAGTGGGAGGGTTTAAAATGGGGACCGCAGAATGTGTTCCAACTACAGAGGGAGGAGCAATATGGTTTCCATTCTGGCTTTGGAACACTGGACCGGCTCTTTACCCTTAGGGCGTCCTGGAGGGTGTGTGGGAGTTTTCCCAACTAATCTACAAGTGTTTTGTGGATTTGAAGGTGTTCGACCGCGTACCTTGGGGGGGCCCTGTGGGGGGTACTTTCGGAGTATGGGGTACAAGGCCCTCTGATACGAGCGGTTAGGTCCCTGCATGACTGGTGTCAGAGCTTGGTACGCATTTCCCACAGTGTCAGGCTCGTTTTCCGTGAGAGTTGGACTCCGCCAAGGCTGCCCTTTGTCACCGATTCTGAAGCTCTTGATTAACTAGTTGATCTACGTTCCTACCCTCATCTATGTTCACAAGCTTTGGGTAGTGACCTAAAGAATGAGACTGCAGATACGAGCGGCCAAAATGAGTTATTTCCACAGTGTCTGGGCTCTCCCATAGAGATAGGGCGAGAAGCTCGGTCATCCGGAAGGGGCTCAGCGGTGTAGACCCGCTGCTCCTCCACATCACGAGTAGCCAGTTGAGGTGGCTCGGGCATCTGGTTAGGATACCCTCTGGTGAGGTATTCCAGGTATGTCCAACTGGGAGAAGATTCAAGGGAACACCCAGGACACGCTTCAGGGACTATGTCTCTCGGCTGGTCAGGGAAGTCCTTGGGATTCCCTCGGAGCAGCTGGCCGAAGTTGCTAGGGAGGGGAAAGTCGGGGCCTCCCTGCCCCCGCGACCCAACCCCGGATAAGTGGACGATAGTGAACGATTAAACAAAGCTTGTTGACATTATCGCTACTATGGCAGGTTTTGGAAAGAGGGGGTGGGGGAACACAATTTAAAGGCAAGTGCGGTCTTGTTAACCACTACAAATAAGAATTTCTGTCTCATTAAAAAAAACTTAGTAAATTAAAGAAATATTTTCCTGTATTGAACTGTGACAGGTAAAAAAACTCATCATCTTGGAGGACACGGAAAACAATTTGTTGGTTGAAACTGATTTTTCTTTTTGCCTCAGCAGCAAAATGACTTACGCCTCCCTCATCCGTCACAGCGGACAAGGCGGGCCCCATGTAGGCATCGACCTCTCCGGTCTCTGGTAAGGGCTCATTGTAGTCTCTGTAGGCATAGTCGTATTCTTTAAGGCCCACATCTACAGTCACATACTCCTCAGTGAAGACTTCTTCACCAACATCGCCCGCTTTGGTGGCATCTACCTCCTCTCCCACCAAGGCTGGTTCGACCTGGGGCTACGATGGGTTCAGTAAAGCCGCAATAGGAAGGATACAGAGGTCCGAAAAGGAAGAATTAAACAAGGGAAGAAAAGGATGGAAGAAGCAGTAAGGAGATGAGCAGGATGGAAAGATGTTAGTAAAAGAAGATGAACAGCAAAAACAAGAAGGTATGAAAGAAAGGAGCACATTCAAATAAATTAATCTTACCTTTTGCAAATATAATGTGACATTAGGACAAAAAAAGACATGTAGAGCTCAGAGATAGTGCCTAATGTTGATCCAGGCTGACTTTTTCAGATGTGTCCTGTCACTTTAAGTCTTATGTCAATTACTTAATATTCTCTAACAGCAGCAGGTTTTCACCAAAGCCTTTCATTATCGATCCATGAGTATTCATATTTATTGATGAGTTTGAAAATAAAAGTACATTCTAATCAACTTAACTTAGGTTCTAGATATCACAGAAGAGATAACAACAAACTTTGTGAAAACGGGCTTCTTCTATCTGCTGTACCATGCAAAGCCAATAACGGTATCTTGCGTCTGTACTTAACCATACATGGTATACTACAAATAAAAATCCATTGGGAATATATATTACATTTTCTCAAAAATAAACAGGCAGAATGTAGCACATTCAAAGCCTTTTGAACACAAACATGTTAGATTTTTCTTTTTGTTGTTTTTACCCGAGTAAACATAGCTAAACATTGTAGCATTAAAACGTAATATCAAAATAAATCCAACAAACTAAAAAAATACAAACGTGCTTTATGTTGCAAATGAGCTGTCAGATACCCATCTTATTTCTAAACATAAATACAACGAAGTAACTCATTAACAACTGTGTTCTGTTAAGTACTTTCAAACAAGAATGCATTATATTCATCTGCTTTTGTTTCTGTGGTTAAATATGAACATCAAATACTCACATGTGGACCTGTTTTCCACAAGATTTTTGTTCTCATCTCAAGATGCCAACAATATCAACCAAGATTCTTGAGATGAGAACAAACAGCAAATCTTGTTAGAGAAAAAGAGAACCACATAAAAATATCTGATGATAAACGCAGATGAATGTGGTACATTCTTTTTTAAAACACGTTTTCTCTCACATCTTGTTACAAGGCATCGGTGCCTTGAACAGATTAGTGTGTGTTAGAAGAGTAAAGAGGAACAGAGGTATTACTACTTTGTTAATCTACTTAAGACTGGGCTCACAGTCATACAGGTACACCGTTTTCATTTGATTCAGTTGGTTCAGTTGTATTGGTTAACTTTAGAGATCCTGGATTTTACTAACCTAATCCTATCTTATTCTCTAAGATATGTAAAAGCTAGATTTGATGTGTGTCCGTTTCTTTTTACCTGTACAGGTATTTCTTCTCGTCCAACCACCTCACCGTCTGGCTGTGGGACCATCTCTTCATAGTAATAATCAGTCTCTGTAGGGGTGTGGCCAGCCTCAGAATATTCTGTGTCTACATCCTGATTGGTCAGGTAGACAGGAAGTGGTGAGCAGGGAGGAAGTAAGCAGATTTGATTGAGAGCAGGGTTAGTTTATAATCTGCTTGTAGGTCATGAGTAAAAAAGAAGAAATTGGAAAGCAAAATAAAATTGTGATTGCCAGACAGACACATTTTTGTTTCACTGGCAACTCACAATTTTAAACCTGTAAAAATTAATTTTAGAAAAGAAATTTCAAATAGGCTTGGATTGAATTATCAATGACTTTAAAATTTGCCAGATGCAGAATTTTAACAGTTATTGACTTTTCTCATCTGAAATTTCTTTTCATGCTTTTGTTAAACCATTTTCACTGTTTTAAGCTCACAAGCCAAGTTTCCAAAAAGGGTAAATATCCATCCCTTAAGATGGAAACATTACAGCTTGATGCTTCAGCATGTTTAGTTTCATCCATTGAAGACCAAATAACACAGAAACCAACAGCCTCACAGAACATTAACCAGCAACACATTTAACTTGATCAACTCCTGAACATGGACACATTTTTCACCTTAAAAAAAAGATGTCATACTATGTAGTGTCATAAAGTTAAGACTCAAAAGTTCTCTAGATTCTGTGAAGCTGTTTTTAAGAAAGACGTTTCTTAACCATAGAAATCCATGCTCATTTGTTTGACCATTACTTTAACTGTTTCCATAAAGAAGAAAAACAGAGTCCTCTAGCTGCTCAGGTTTTAAGATCCAGTTTTAGTATGAGATCAAGTAAAGAACAGTGAAGCCATGCTTCAATGTGCACCGCTGGATCATATCATACAAAGAAGTTGGGAAGGTTGTCAGAATGATAGGATATATGGAAAGATGAGAACGCAGTCAGCTTGTTAGCCTGATTTGAACCAACTTCCAATCTGACATCCAACTTGTGCATCATCAAAATGTGCATGGCTGTCGACCTAAAGCAGGATCGACTAGTCATGAAACACGACAAAAATAAAGAGGCATATAAAGATTTTACTTTGATGATGGTCAAGGCTGATAAACAGACTGGGAAGACGGGACAAACATCTCTGGACATGTTGACCCAAACATGAATCTTCATGTTGTACCTGTTGGGGAATGTCGGTTCTCTTAGCTGGGACCGAAGCTCCCCGCAGTGCAGTCTCACCAAACGGTGGGAAAGGTCTGTGGTGGGACTTAACGTTGTTGTCCATGTCCTTGAACTTTGTGGGTCTGAGCAGCGTAGGTCGAACAGGGGCACGTGTTGGAGCTTCTTTTGTTGGGACAGAAAACTTTTTGGTTGTTGGTTTGATCGGAGGGACTTTGTTGAACACACTTTTAGCTATTGTCTTCTCTTTCAGCTCTGCTTTTTCTTCGATGTTTGCTTTTGGAGATTTAGTGGCAGAAACCTTTGTAGGTTCTGGTTTTGTTATTTTTGTGGGTTTCGGTGCTTTAGTAGCGACTACATTAACAGCTGACTTGGCCGTGCTATCTACAGAGTTCATTTTTGTAGTGGTTTCACTTTTTGCCTTATTTCCAGCCACTTTGCTAACATCTTTCTTTTTGGCTTCTGAAGAAACTTTGTTGTTCCCATTTGCTTTTGCTGCACCATTGACTTTATTTTCAGCTTTGCCATTGACTTCAGTGGTAGTTTTGCCATTTCCATTGGCTTTCTTTGTTGTAGTTTTACCTCCGCCATTTCCATTCACCTTAGACCCAACCGTAGCTTTTCCATTTCCATTGGTTTTCTTCTCGGCAGAGGCTTTTCCATTAACTTTTGTTTCACCTACAAGCTTCCCATTTTTGGCCTCAGTTTTGGCATTGCCATTACCTTTAGATGCACCACTGGGTTTCTTTGGAGAAGCTGTTTTACCATTGCCATTCTTAACTGGGACAGCTGTGGTTTTGGATTTAGTTGCTGTTGTTGGTTTGATCTTTGACAAGAAGATGCCTGCAGCAGTGGGTTTAGCTTTGGATGGCTTAGCTGTAGAGGACTTGATAGCTTTGGTGGGCATGGGTGGCTTGACGACCAGTTTGTAAGGTCCAGACTTGGCTGACTTAGCTGGAGTGGGTTTAGTTGATTTAGTGGGAGCTGCTTTCCCACTGGGTGCCTTCTTCTAATATCCACGATTATAATGTTTAGTATGAAGAAGTGCATAGACAAAAAACATAGAGAGGGTAGAAAATGACAAAGATACACAGAGGGATTGGGAGGGAGATGAAAAGCACAAACAAGGGATTGACAGAAAGAGAAAAAGACAAGAGTGGATGTTTTGAGACACAGTGACATAAAGATGGCTAAGGCTTGGACGATTTGCTGAGACTGTGCAGGCATTACTGGATACAGCAGACGATCAGGTTTTAAAATACATCTAAAATTAAAGCTGCAAGCAGCGTCGTTCGGCCCTCGCAGCGAAGCTGCTCGCCCTCCTTCCGCACCCCCTCCGCTCCATCCCCGACGCTCTCCAAACCCAGCTCCACGCTTCTCCATCCTGGCCGGCAGCCGGGGGCACCAGGGCACGTCTGGCAGAACAGAAAGTAAACCACCCCGATACCAGAAACCGTGAACGGCCTCCTCATCCACACCTCACCCTGACTCAGCATCCCCTCTTAGCCCACCATTACACGTCTCACCACTAGGATACACTCTATCTTTACCACACTGGTGATGTGATGTTCAGTCTCGGGCAAATCGGAGGCTGTTTGTGGAAGTTACAGTCAAACGTAAGGTCACTGCGTCACGCCAGAAATCGCCATGGCATCAAAGCCCCTCCCTTTCTGAAAAGCTATCAGATCTGAATGGTCATTATAACATCATGAAGACAGTGCATGACCTTAGTGTCATGTTGACTAAATTAGAGGGGACAAATATGGGCATTTCACCATAAAACAGTAGACTTCCTGTAGTCAGGGGGCGGGGCTTAGGTGGTGTCAGCTGTCCACATTGTCACTGTCTTCAGATGTGGTCAGTGATCACACAGACAAAGTTTGAAATTGATCTGATCATGCACATGGGAGTTATTAAGTCAAGTAAAGTAATGGCGAAAGGTCAAAGTTTGAGGCTTAGCCACGCCCACACCTTTCAACTTTTGAAAAATCCGACGGTTGAATTTTTTCCCCTACGTCGTAAGAGTATACAGCAGAAGTTTGAAAGTGATTGGTGAAAAGGGCGACGGAGCATCACTCTCCAAACAACGTGTGCGAAAACCACTAAATCGCGTACTTGGACCAAAATGGCCGACTTCCTGTGCGACTTGGTGCTTGGCTCCAAGAGACTTTTTTGTAGGTCCTGAGACACCACATTAGTGTACCAAATTTCGTAATCCTCAGTCAAAGCATGGCTTGGGGCTATTAGTTTAAATGGTCCTAGGGGGCGCTATTTAAGAGAATAGGCCACGCCCACAAACTTCAGCTGTCTATTTCTCTTGGGGGTCAGACTAGGATCACTCACCAGAAGTGTCGGAGCGATATCACGATAACTGAAGAAATGAGAGGCAAACGTATTTCCATGGCGTGATGGCGATTTTCGCCATGCTCCCAAAGCCCCGCCTTTTTTCAAAACCTGCCAGTACTGGAGACTAAGTAACCTCAAGTTGTCTACTGCTGTTTCCCACAGAATCCTGGTGATTGGGTAAAAGGAGTCCAGTAGGGAGCTGTGAAAAAAAGAGTGGCGTGGCGACAGGTCAAAGTTTGAGGCTTAGCCACGCCCACACCTTTCAACTTTTGAAAAATCCGACGGTTGAATTTTTTCCCCTATGTCTTAAGAGTATATAGCAGAAGTTTGAAGGAGATTGGTGAAAAGGGCGACGGAGCATCACTCTCCAAACAACGTGTAAGAAAACCACTAAATCGCGTTCTTGGACCAAAATGGCCGACTTCCTGTGCGACTTTGCACTTGGCTCCAAGAGACTTTTTTGTAGGTCCTGAGACACCACATTAGTGTACCAAATTTCGCAATCCTCAGTCAAAGCTTGGCTTGGGGCTATTAGTTTAAATGGTCCTAGGGGGCGCTATTTAAGAGAATAGGCCACGCCCACAAACTTCAGCTGTCTATTTCTCTTGGGGGTCAGACTAGGATCACTCACCAGAAGTGTCGGAGCGATATCACGATAACTGAAGAAATGAGAGGCAAACGTATTTCCATGGCGTGATGGCGATTTTCGCCATGCTCCCAAAGCCCCGCCTTTTTTCAAAACCTGCCAGTACTGGAGACCAAGTAACCTCAAGTTGTCTACTGCTGTTTCCCACAGAATCCTGGTGATTGGGTAAAAGGAGTCCAGTAGGGAGCTGTGAAAAAAAGAGTGGCGTGGCGGCAGGTCAAAGTTTGAGGCTTAGCCACGCCCACACCTTTCAACTTTTGAAAAATCCGACGGTTGAATTTTTTTCCCTATGTCTTACGAGTACATAGCAGAAGTTTGAAGGAGAATGGTGAAAAGGGCGACGGAGCATCACTCTCCAAACAACGTGTGCGAAAACCACTAAATCGCGTACTTGGACCAAAATGGCCGACTTCCTGTGCGACTTTGCACTAGGCTCCAAGAGACTTTTTTGTAGGTCCTGAGACACCACATTAGTGTACCAAATTTCGTAATCCTCAGTCAAAGCATGGCTTGGGGCTGACAGTTTTAATGGTCCTAGGGGGCGCTATTTCAGAAAATAGGCCACGCCCACCGGATGTTGACATCAGATTGTTTGAGGGGCCAGACTAGGATTACTCACAAAAAGTTTCGTGACGATATCTTTAGAAATGACGAAATGGGAGTCAAACGTAAGGCCACGGCGGTACGTCTGACTTCGCCGCGCCGCCACAGCCCCGCCCTCTGCCGAAAACTCCCATAAAGTGACGCCAAGCAACCCCCACTTGTCTTGAGTTACCAGCTACAAATTTGTGGTGATTAAGTGAAATGGGGCAATTTGGGACCTTTCACAGTAAAACTTGACCTTTTTGGTCCTGAGCGGGCGGGGCTTGTGTGATGTCATCATCCAACCATTCATATTACTTTGTGGGTGGATGATGAATGACCACAGAAAGTTTGGTAACTTTATTCTATTCAGTTATGAAGTTATAGCAATTAAAAAAAAATTGGCGAGTAGTCAAACTTCAAGGCCTGGCCCCGCCCCTTCAACATATACGAAAACTCAGAATCCTCATCTCATTTTGTTTGCCCATCCCTTCTGAGCATTTTTACACAATTTTTGAGACGATCGTGCGAAAAATGATCGAGCAATCCAATCAGAAACGGACCCTAAAAACTGCAAAAACGGCTAAAAATCGCTATTTCAACCCAAAATGGCCGACTTCCTGTTTGATATTGACCATGCTTGCAAGAGACTTTTCTGTGCGGACTGTTGAGTACTACAAGTGTACCAAATTTCATAACTGTAAGATAAACTAAGCTTTATGGAGAGGGTTTTTTTTCACATTGTAGGGGGCGCTGTTCAGCCATTTTCTTTGCGATTTTTTTGGGACCTTTAAAATATCAAATTTTTCACCAGGCCTGACAAGTTTGCAAAATATTGTGAGTTTTGGGGTATGTTAAGGTCCCCAAAAGGCCATTCAAAGGGGGCACGGAATAACAAAAAAAGAAAGAATTAAAGCTGCAAGCAGCGTCGCTCGGCCCTCGCAGCGAAGCTGCTCGCCCTCCTTCCGCACCCCCTCCGCTCCATCCCCGACACTCTCCAAACCCAGCTCCGCGCTACTCCATCCAGGCCGGCAGCCGGGGGCACCAGGGCACGTCTGGCAGAACAGAAAGTCAACCACCCCGACACCAGAAACCGTGAACGGCCTCCTCGTCCACACCTCACCCTGACTCAGCATCCCCTCTGAGCCCACCATTACACGTCTCACCACTAGGAGATACTCTATCTTTACCACACTGGTGATGTGATGTTCAGTCTCGGGCAAATCGGAGGCTGTTAGTGGAAGTTACAGTCAAACGTAAGGTCACAGCGTCACGCCAGAAATCGCCATGGCATCAAAGCCCCTCACTTTCTGAAAAGCTATCAGATCTGAATGGTCATTACAACATCATGAAGACAGTGCATGACCTTAGTGTCATATTGACTAAATTAGAGGGGACAAATATGGGCATTTCACCATAAAACAGTAGACTTCCTGTAGTCAGGGGGCGGGGCTTAGGTGATGCCAGCTGTCCACATTGTCACTGTCTTGAGATGTGGTCAGTGATCACACAGACAAAGTTTGAAATTGATCTGATCATGCACATGGGAGTTATTAAGTCAAGTAACGTAATGGCGACTGGTCAAAGTTTGAGGCTTAGCCACGCCCACACCTTTATACTTATTTAAAATCCGACGGTTGAATTTTTTCCTCTATGTCTTAAGAGTATATAGCAGGAGTTTGAAGGTGATCGGTGGAAAGGGCGAGGAGATATCATTCTCCTAATAACGTGTGCGAAAACCACTTAATTGAGTAATTGCACCAAAATGGCCGACCTCCTGTGCGACATTGCGCTTGGCTCCAAGAGACTTTTTTGTAGGTCCTGAGACACTACATTAGTGTGCCAAATTTTGTGATCCTCAGTCAAAGCATGGCTTGGGGCTGACTGTTTTAATGGTCCTAGGGGGCGCTGTTTCAGAAAATAGGCCACGCCCACAAACTTCAGCTGTCCAATTCTATTAGGGGTCAGAGTAGGATCACTCATCAGAAATTGTGTGGCAATGTCACAATGATTGAAGAAATGAGAGACAAACGTATTTCCATGTCGTGATGGCGAATTTTGCCATGTTCCCAAAGCCCCGCCTTTATTCGAAACCTGCCAGTACTATAGACCAAGTGACATCAACTTGTCTGCTGCTATTTGCCACTGTTTGGTGGTGATTGGTTAAAAGGAGTCCAATAGGGAGCTGTGAAAATAAGAGTGGCGTGGCGACAAGTCAGAGTTTGAGGCTTAGCCACGCCCACACCTTTATACTTATTTAAAATCCGACGGTTGAATTTTTTCATCTATGTCTTAAGAGTATATAGCAGAAGTGTGAAGGCGATTGGTGAAAAGGTCGACGGAGCATCACTCTCCAAACAACGTGTGCGAAAACCACTAAATCACGCACTTGGACCAAAATGGCCGACTTCCTGTGCGACATTGCACTTGGCTCCAAGAGACTTTTTTGTAGGTCCTGAGACACCACATTAGTGTACCAAATTTCGTAATCCTCAGTCAAAGCATGGCTTGGGGCTGTCAGTTTTAATGGTCCTAGAGGGCGCTATTTCAACAAATAGACCACGCCCACCAGAATTTCACATCAGATTTTTTGGGGGGCCGGACTAGGATCACTCACAAGAAGTTTCGTGCCGATATCTCTAGAAATGACGAAATGGGAGGCAAACGTAAGGCCTAAGCGGTACGCCTGACTTCGCCGCGCCGCCACAGCCCCGCCTTCTGGAGAAAACTCCCATAAAGTGACGCCAAGCAACCCCAACTTGTCTTCAGTTACCCGCTACAAATTTGGGGTGATTATTTGAAAGGGCAAATTTTGGAAAATTTCCCAGTAAAACTTGACCTTTTAAGTCCTGAAGGGGCGGGGCTTATGTGACATCATCAATTGACCATTCATTTGTCTTCGGGGGGCGATGATGATTGTCCATAGAAAGTTACTTTAACTGTAATTCTTTCATTTATGAAATTAT
This sequence comes from Nothobranchius furzeri, assembly GCF_043380555.1. Classification (NCBI taxonomy): domain Eukaryota; kingdom Metazoa; phylum Chordata; class Actinopteri; order Cyprinodontiformes; family Nothobranchiidae; genus Nothobranchius; species Nothobranchius furzeri. The sequence goes on along the minus strand of NC_091759.1, from coordinate 22,589,434 downwards.
AGCAATTTGAATTTTTTTGGCGAGTGCTCGAACTTTGAGGCCTGGTCCCGCCCCTTCAGTATTTACGAAAAGTCAATTTTATTGTCTCATTTTAATCGTCCGTCGCTTCTGTTCGATCGCACACTATTTTTGAGACGATCGTGCGAAAAATGACCAAACTGTTCAACCAAATATAGACCCAAGAAATGGCCGAAACAGGGTCAAAATGGCCACTTTAGTCCAAAATGGCCGACTTCCTGTTTGATATTGACCATGGATGCAAGAGGCTTTTCTGTGCGTATTGTTGAGTTCTACAAGTGTACCAAATTTCATAACTGTACGATAAACTAAGCTTTATGGAGAGGGGTATTTTTCACTTTCTAGGGGGCGCTGTTCAGCCATTCTTTTATGAACTTTCACATTGCCAGTGAAATACGTAAATTTCACGCACTTTCAATATTGGGCCAGAATTTGGTGACTTTTTGGATATGCTAAGACCCCCTAAAGGCCAGTCAAAGACGCGGAAGAAAAAAGAAAGAAAGAAAGAGTAATTAAAGCTGCAAGCAGCGTCGTTCGGCCCTCGCAGCGAAGCTGCTCGCCCTCCTTCCGCACCCCCTCCGCTCCATCCCCGACGCTCTCCAAACCCAGCTCCGCGCTTCTCCGTCCTGGCCGGCAGCCGGGGGCACCAGGGAACGTCTGGCGGAACAGAAAGTCAACCACCCCGACACCAGAAACCGTGAACGGCCTCCTCGTCCACACCTTACCCTGACTCAGCATCCCCTCTGAGCCCACCATTACACGTCTCACCACTAGGAGATACTCTATCTTTACCACACTGGTGATGCGATGTTCAGTCTCGGGCAAGTCGGAGGCTGTTTGTGGAAGTTACAGTCAAACGTAAGGTCACAGTGTCACGTCAGAAATCGCCATGGCATCAAAGCCCCTGCCTTTCTGAAAAGCTATCAGATCTGAATGGTCATTACAACATCATGAAGACAGTGCATGACCTTAGTGTCATCTTGACTAAATTAGAGGGAACAAATATGGGCATTTCACCATAAAACAGTTGACTTCCTGTAGTCAGGGGGCGGGGCTTAGGTGATGTCAGCTGTCCACATTGTCACTGTCTTCAGATGTGGTCAGTGATCACACAGACAAAGTATGAAATTGATCTGATCATGCACATGGGAGTTGTTAAGTCAAATAAGGTAATGGCGACTGGTCAAAGTTTGAGGCTTAGCCACGCCCACACCTTTATACTTATTTAAAATCCGACGGTTGAATTTTTTCCCCTATGTCTTAAGAGTATATAGCAGAGGTTTGAAGGTGATCGGTGGAAAGGGCGAGGAGATATCATTCTCCTAATAACGTGTGCGAAAACCACTAAATTGAGTACTTGGACCAAAATGGCCGACCTCCTGTGCGACATTGTGCTTGGCTCCAAGAGACTTTTTTGTAGGTCCTGGTACACTACATTAGTGTGCCAAATTTTGTGATCCTCAGTCAAAGCATGGCTTGGGGCTGACTGTTTTAATGGTCCTAGGGGGCGCTGTTTCAGAAAATAGGCCACGCCCACAAACTTCAGCTGTCCAATTCTATTAGGGGTCAGAGTAGGATCACTCATCAGAACTTGTATGGCGATGTCACAATGACTGAAGAAATGAGAGACAAACGTATTTCCATGTCGTGATGGCGAATTTCGCCATTCTTCCAAAGCCCCGCCTTTATTCGAAACCTGCCAGTACTATAGACCAAGTGACCTCAACTTGTCTGCTGCTATTCGCCACTGTTTGGTGGTGATTGGTTAAAAGGAGTCCAATAGGGAGCTGTGAAAAAAAAGAGTGGCGTGGCGACAGGTCAAAGTTTGAGGCTTAGCCACGCCCACACCTTTATACTTATTTAAAATCCGACGGTTGAATTTTTTCATCTATGTGTTAAGAGTATGTAGCCGAAGTGTGAAGGCAATTGGTGAAAAGGGCGACGGAGCATCACTCTCCAAACAACGTGTGCGAAAACCACTAAATTGCGCACTTGGACCAAAATGGCCGACTTCCTGTGCGACAATGCACTTGGCTCCAAGAGACTTTTTTGTAGGTCCTGAGACACCACATTAGTGTACCAAATTTCGTAATCCTCAGTCAAAGCATGGCTTGGGGCTGTCAGTTTTAATGGTCCTAGGGGGCGCTATTTCAGAAAATAGACCACGCCCACCGGAATTTCACATCAGATCTTTTGGGGGGCCAGACTAGGATCACTCACAAGAAGCTTCGTGGCGATATCTCTAGAAATGACGAAATGGGAGGCAAACGTAAGGCCTAAGTGGTACGCCTGAATTCGCCGCGCCGCCACAGCCCCGCCTTCTGCAGAAAACTCCCATAAAGTGAAGCCAAGCAACCCCAACTTGTCTTCAGTTACCCGCTACAAATTTGGGGTGATTATTGGAAAGGGCGAATTTTGGAAAATTTCCCAGTAAAACTTGACCTTTTAAGTCCTGAGGGGGCGGGGCTTATGTGACATCATCAATCGACCATTCATTTGTCTTCGGAGGGCGATGACAATTGTCCACAGAACATTTCTTTAACCGTAATTCTTTCATTTATGAAATTATAGCAATTTGAATTTTTTTGGCGAGTGTTCGAACTTTGAGGCCTGGCCCCGCCCCTTCAGTATTTACGAAAAGTCAATTTTATTGTCTCATTTGAATCGTCCATCGATTCTGTTCGATCTCGCACAATTTTTGAGACGATGGTGCGAAAAATGACCAAACTGTTCAACCAAATATAGACCCTAGAAATGGCCAAAACGGGGTCAAAATGGCCACTTTACTCCAAAATGGCCGACTTCCTGTTTGATATTGACCATGGTTGCAAGAGACTTTTCTGTGCGGACTGTTGAGTACTACAAGTATACCAAATTTCATAACTGTACGATAAACTAAGCTTTATGGAGAGGGGTATTTTTCACTTTCTAGGGGGCGCTGTTCAGTCACTTTTTGACGAACTTTCACATCGCCAGTGAAATACGTAAATTTCACGCACTTTCTATATTGGGCCAGAATTTGGTGACTTTTTGGATATGCTAAGACCCCCTAAAGGCCATTCAAAGACGCGGAAGAAAAAAGAATAATAATTAAAGCTGCAAGCAGCGTCGTTCGGCCCTCGCAGTGAAGCTGCTCGCCCTCCGTCCGCACCCCCTCCGCTCCATCCCCGATGCTCTCCAAACCCAGCTCCGCGCCGCTCCGTCCTGGCCGGCAGCCGGGGGCACCAGGGCACGTCTGGCAGAACAGAAACGTCAACCACCCCGACACCAGAAACCGTGAACGGCCACCTCGTCCACACCTCACCCTGACTCAGCATCCCCCTCTGAGCCCAGCATTACACGTCTCACCACTAGGAGATACTCTTTCTTTACCACACTGGTGATGTGATGTTCAGTCTCGGCTAAATCGGAGGCTGTTTGTGGAAGTTACAGTCAAACGTAAGGTCACAGTGACACGCCAGAATTCGCCATGGCATCAAAGCCCCTCCCTTTCTGAAAAGCTAGCAGATCTGAATGGTCATTAAAACATCATGAAGACAGTGCATGACCTTAGTGTCATGTTGACTAAATTAGAGGGGACAAATATGGGCATTTCACCATAAAAAATAGACTTCCTGTAGTCAGGGGGCGGGGCTTAGGTGATGTCAGCTGTCCACATTGTTATTGTCTTGAGATGTGGTCAATGATCACACAGACACAGTTTGATATAGATCTGATCATGCACATGGGAGTTGTTAAGTCAAGTAATGTAATGGCGAAAGGTCAAAGTTTGAGGCTTAGCCACGCCCACACCTTTATACTTATTTAAAATTCGACGGTTGAATTTTTTCCTCTATGTCTTAAGAATATATAGCAGGAGTTTGAAGGTGATCGGTGGAAAGGGCGACGAGACATCATTCTCCTAATAACGTGTGCGAAAACCACTAAATCGAGTACTTGGACCAAAATGGCCGACCTCCTGTGCGACATTGCGCTTGGCTCCAAGAGACTTTTTTGTAGGTCCTGAGACACTACATTAGTGTGCCAAATTTCGTTATCCTCAGTCAAAGCATGGCTTGGGGCTGACAGTTTTAATGGTCCTAGGGGGCGCTATTTCAGAAAATAGGCCACGCCCACAAACTTCAGCTGTCCAGTTCTATTAGGGGTCAGAGTAAGATCACTCATCAGAAATTGTGTGGCGATGTCACAATAATTGAAGAAATGAGAGACAAACATATTTCCATGGCGTGATGGCGAATGTCGCCATGCTCCCAAAGCCCCGCCTTTATTCGAAACCTGCCAGTACTATAGACCAAGTGACCTCAACTTGTCTGCTGCTATTAGCCAGTGATTGCTGGTGATTGGTTAAAAAGAGCCCAATAGGGATTTGTGAAAAAAAGAGTGGCGTGGTGACAAGTCAAAGTTTGAGGCTTAGCCACGCCCACACCTTTATACTTATTTAAAATCCGACGGTTGAATTTTTTCCTCTATGTCTTAAGAGTATATAGCAGAAGTTTGAAGGCGATTGGTGAAAAGGGCAACGGAGCATCACTCTCCAAACAACGTGTGCGAAAACCACTAAATCGCGCACTTGGACCAAAATGGCCGACTTCCTGTGCGACTTTGCACTTGTCTCCAAGAGACTTTTTTGTAGGTCCTGAGACACCACATTAGTATACCAAATTTCGTAATCCTCAGTCAAAGCATGGCTTGGGGCTGTCAGTTTTAATGGTCCTAGGGGGCGCTATTTCAGAAAATAGACCACGCCCACCGGAATTCCACATCAGATTTTTTGGGGGGCCAGACTAGGATCACTCACAAGAAGTTTCGTGGCGATATCTTTAGAAATGACGAAATGGGAGGCAAACGTAAGGCCTAAGCGGTACACCTGACTTCGCCACGCCGCCACAGCCCCGCCTTCTACAGAAAACACCCATAAAGTGACGCCAAGCAACCCCAACTTGTCTTCAGTTACCCGCTACAAATTTGGGGTGATTATTGGAAAGGGCGAATTTTGGAAAATTTCCCAGTAAAACTTGACCTTTTAAGTCCTGAGGGGGCGGGGCTTATGTGACATCATCAATCGACCATTCATTTGTCTTCGGAGGGCAATGACGATTGTCCTTAGAACATTTCTTTAACTGTGATTCTTTCATTTATGACATTATAGCGATTTGAATTTTTTTGGGGAGTGCTCGAACTTTGAGGCCTGGCCCCGCCCCTTCAGTATTTACGAAAAGTCAATTTTATTTTCTCATTTGAATCGTCCATCGCTTCTGTTCGATTGCACACTGTTTTTGAGACGATCGTGCGAAAAATGACCAAACTGTTTAACCAAATATAGACCCTAGAAATGGCCAAAACGGGGTCAAAATCGCCACTTTAGTCCAAAATGGCCGACTTCCTGTTTGATATTGACCATGGGTGCAAGAGGCTTTTCTGTGCATATTGTTGACTTCTACAAGTGTACCAAATTTCATCACTCTACTATGAAAAAAGGTCAAAGCGGAGGGGTATTTTTAATTTTCCAGGGGGCGCTGTTGAAACATTTTTTTACCAACTTTCACGTTGCCAGTGAAATATGTAAATTTCACGCACTTTCTATATTGGGCCAAAGTTTGGTGAGTTTTTGGATATGCTAAGACCCCCTAAAGGCCATCCAAAGACGCGGAAGAAAAAGAAAGAAAGAAATAATAATAAGAAACGAAGCAGATACAATAGGCCTTCGCAGCTTCACTGCTCGGGCCTAATTAAAGCTGCAAGCAGCGTCGTTCGGCCCTCGCAGCGAAGCTGCTCGCCCTCCTTCCGCACCCCCTCCGCTCCATCCCTGACGCTCTCCAAACCCAGCTCCGCGCTTGTCCATCCTGGACGGCAGCCGGGGGCACCAGGGCACGTCTGGCAGAACAGAAAGTCAACCACCCCGACACCAGAAACCGTGAACGGCCTCCTCGTCCACACCTCACCCTGATTCAGCATCCCCTCTGAGCCCAGCATTACACATCTCACCACTAGGAGATACTCTATCTTTACCACACTGGTGATGTGATGTTCAGTCTCTGGCAAATCGGAGGCTGTTTGTGGAAGTTACAGTCAAACGTAAGGTCACAGCGTCACGCCAGAAATCGCCATGGCATCAAAGCTCCTCCCTTTCTGAAAAGCTATCAGATCTGAATAGTCATTAGAACATCATGAAGACAGTGCATGACCTTAGTGTCATGTTGACTAAATTAGAGGGGACAAATATGGGCATTTCACCATAAAACAGAAGACTTCCTGTAGTCAGGGGGCGGGGCTTAGGTGATGCCAGCTGTCCACATTGTCACTGTCTTCAGATGTGGTCAGTGATCACACGGACAAAGTTTGAAATTGATCTGATCATGCACAAGGGAGTTATTGAGTCAAGTAACGTAATGGCGACTGGTCAAAGTTTGAGGCTTAGCCACGCCCACACCTTTATACTTATTTAAAATCCGACGGTTGAATCTTTTCCTCTATGTCTTAAGAGTATATAGCAAAAGTTTGAAGGTGATCGGTGGAAAGGGCGACGAGACATCATTCTCCTAATAACGTGTGCGAAAACCACTAAATCGAGTACTTGGACCAAAATGGCCGACCTCCTGTGCGACATTGCGCTTGGCTCCAAGAGACTTTTTTGTAGGTCCTGAGACACTACATTAGTGTGCCAAATTTCGTGATCCTCAGTCAAAGCACGGCTTGGGGCTGACAGTTTTAATGGTCCTAGGGGGCGCTATTTCAGAAAATAGGCCACGCCCACAAACTTCAGCTGTCCAATTCTATTAGGGGTCAGAGTAGGATCACTCATCAGAAATTGTGTGGCGATGTCACAATGATTGAAGAAATGAGAGACAAACGTATTTCCATGGCGTGATGGCGAATTTCGCCATGCTCCCAAAGCCCCGCCTTTATTCGAAAGCTGCCAGTACTATAGACCAAGTGACCTCAACTTGTCTGCTGCTATTTGCCAGTGATTGCTGGTGATTGGTTAAAAGGAGTCCAATAGGGAGCTGTGAAAAAAAGAGTGGCGTGGCGACAGGTCAAAGTTTGAGGCTTAGCCACGCCCACACCTTTATACTTATTTAAAATCCGTAGGTTGAATTTTTTCCCCTTTGTCTTAAGAGTCTATAGCAGAAGTTTGAAGGTGATTGGTGAAAAGGGCAATGGTGTAACACTCTCCAAACAACGTGTGCGAAAACCACTAAATCGACTACTTGGACCAAAATGGCCGACTTCCTGTGCGACTTTGCACTTGGCTCCAAGAGACTTTTTTGTAGGACCGGAGACACCACATTAGTGTACCAGATTTCGTACTCCTCAGTCAAAGCATGGCTAGGGGCTGACAGTTTTAATGGTCCTAGAGGGCGCCATTTCAGAAAATAGGCCACGCCCACAAACTACAGCTGTCCAAATCTATTGGGGGTCAGACTAGGATCACTCACCAGACATTTTGTGGTGATGGCACGATAATTGAAGAAATGAGAGGCAAACGTATTGCCATGGCGTGATGGTGAATTTTGCCATGCTCCCAAAGCCCCGCCTTTTTTCAAAACCTGCCAGTACTGGAGACTAAGTGACCTCAACTTGTCAGCTGCTATTCGCCAGAGATTGCTGGCGATTGGGTAAAAGGAGTCCAATAGGTAGCTGTGAAAAAAAGAGTGGCGTGGTGACAGGTCAAAGTTTGAGGCTTAGCCACGCCCACACCTTTATACTTATTTAAAATCCGACGGTTGAATTTTTTCCTTTATGTCTTAAGAGTCTATAGCAGAAGTTTGAAGGCGATTGGTGAAAAGGGCGATGGAGCATCACTCTCCAAACAACGTGTGCGAAAACCACTAAATCGAGTACTTGGACCAAAATGGCCGACTTCCTGTGCGACTTTGCACTTGGCTCCAAGAGACTTTTTTGTAGGTCCTGAGACACCACATTAGTGTGCCAAATTTCATAATCCTCAGTCAAAGCATGACTTGGGGCTGACAGTTTTAATGGTCCTAGGGGGCGCTATTTCAGAAAATAGGCCACGCCCACCGGATGTTCACATCACATTTTGTGGGGGGCTGAACTAGGATCACTCCCAAGAGGTTTTGTGGCGATATCTCTAGAAATGACGAAATGGGAGGCAAACGTAAGGCCTAAGCGGTACGCCTGACTTCGCCGCGCCGCCACAGCCCCGCCTTCTGGAGAAAACTCCCATAAAGTGACGCCAAGCAACCCCAACTTGTCTTCAGTTACCCGCTACAAATTTGGGGTGGTTATTGGAAAGGGCGAATTTTGGAAAATTTCCCAGTAAATCTTGACCTTTTAAGTCCTGAGGGGGCGGGGCTTATGTGACATCATCAATCGACCATTCATTTGTCTTCGGAGGTCGACGACGATTGTCCTTAGAACATTTCTTTAACTGTAATTCTTTCATTTATGAATCTATAGCAATTTGAATTTTTTTGGCGAGTGCTCGAACTTTGAGGCCTGGTCCCGCCCCTTCAGTATTTACAAAAAGTCAATTTTATTGTCTCATTTTAATCGTCCATCGCTTCTGTTCGATCGCACACTATTTTTGAGACGATCGTGCGAAAAATGACCAAACTGTTAAACCAAATATAGACCCTAGAAATGGCCAAAACGGGGTCAAAATGGCCACTTTAGTCCAAAATGGCCGACTTCCTGTTTGATATTGACCATGGGTGCAAGAGGCTTTTCTGTGCGTATTGTTGAGTTCTACAAGTGTACCAAATTTCATCACTCTACTATGAAAAAAGGTCAAAGCGGAGGGGTATTTTTAATTTTCCAGGGGGCGCTGTTGAAACATTTTTTTACCAACTTTCACGTTGCCAGTGAAATACGTAAATTTCACGCACTTTCTATATTGGGCCAGAATTTGGTGACTTTTTGGATATGCTAAGACCCCCTAAAGGCCATCCAAAGACGCGGAAGAAAAAAAAAGAAAAAAAAAAAAATAATAATAAACGGAGCAGATACAATAGGCCTTCGCAGCTTCACTGCTCGGGCCTAATTAAAGCTGCAAGCAGCGTCGTTCGGCCCTCGCAGCGAAGCTGCTCGCCCTCCTTCCGCACCCCCTCCGCTCCATCCCCGACGCTCTCCAAACCCAGCTCCGCGCTTGTCCATCCTGGACGGCAGCCGGGGGCACCAGGGCACATCTGGCAGAACAGAAAGTCAACCACCCCGACACCAGAAACCGTGAACGGCCTCCTCGTCCACACCTCACCCTGATTCAGCATCCCCTCTGAGCCCAGCATTACACGTCTCACCACTAGGAGATACTCTATCTTTACCACACTGGTGATGTGATGTTCAGTCTCTGGCAAATCGGAGGCTGTTTGTGGAAGTTACAGTCAAACGTAAGGTCACAGCGTCACGCCAGAAATCGCCATGGCATCAAAGCTCCTCCCTTTCTGAAAAGCTATCAGATCTGAATAGTCATTACAACATCATGAAGACAGTGCATGACCTTAGTGTCATGTTGACTAAATTAGAGGGGACAAATATGGGCATTTCACCATAAAACAGAAGACTTCCTGTAGTCAGGGGGCGGGGCTTAGGTGATGCCAGCTGTCCACATTGTCACTGTCTTCAGATGTGGTCAGTGATCACACGGACAAAGTTTGAAATTGATCTGATCATGCACAAGGGAGTTATTGAGTCAAGTAACGTAATGGCGACTGGTCAAAGTTTGAGGCTTAGCCACGCCCACACCTTTATACTTATTTAAAATCCGACGGTTGAATCTTTTCCTCTATGTCTTAAGAGTATATAGCAAGAGTTTGAAGGTGATCGGTGGAAAGGGCGACGAGACATCATTCTCCTAATAACGTGTGCGAAAACCACTAAATCGAGTACTTGGACCAAAATGGCCGACCTCCTGTGCGACATTGCGCTTGGCTCCAAGAGACTTTTTTGTAGGTCCTGAGACACTACATTAGTGTGCCAAATTTCGTGATCCTCAGTCAAAGCACGGCTTGGGGCTGACAGTTTTAATGGTCCTAGGGGGCGCTATTTCAGAAAATAGGCCACGCCCACAAACTTCAGCTGTCCAATTCTATTAGGGGTCAGAGTAGGATAACTCATCAGAAATTGTGTGGCGATGTCACAATGATTGAAGAAATGAGAGACAAACGTATTTCCATGGCGTGATGGCGAATTTCGCCATGCTCCCAAAGCCCCGCCTTTATTCGAAAGCTGCCAGTACTATAGACCAAGTGACCTCAACTTGTCTGCTGCTATTTGCCAGTGATTGCTGGTGATTGGTTAAAAGGAGTCCAATAGGGAGCTGTGAAAAAAAGAGTGGCGTGGCGACAGGTCAAAGTTTGAGGCTTAGCCACGCCCACACCTTTATACTTATTTAAAATCCGTAGGTTGAATTTTTCCCCCTTTGTCTTAAGAGTCTATAGCAGAAGTTTGAAGGTGATTGGTGAAAAGGGCAATGGTGTAACACTCTCCAAACAACGTGTGCGAAAACCACTAAATCGACTACTTGGACCAAAATGGCCGACTTCCTGTGCGACTTTGCACTTGGCTCCAAGAGACTTTTTTGTAGGACCGAAGACACCACATTAGTGTACCAAATTTCGTACTCCTCAGTCAAAGCATGGCTAGGGGCTGACAGTTTTAATGGTCGTAGAGGGCGCCATTTCAGAAAATAGGCCACGCCCACAAACTACAGCTGTCCAAATCTATTGGGGGTCAGACTAGGATCACTCACCAGACATTTTGTGGTGATGGCACGATAATTGAAGAAATGAGAGGCAAACGTATTGCCATGGCGTGATGGTGAATTTTGCCATGCTCCCAAAGCCCCGCCTTTTTTCAAAACCTGCCAGTACTGGAGACTAAGTGACCTCAACTTGTCAGCTGCTATTCGCCAGAGATTGCTGGCGATTGGGTAAAAGGAGTCCAATAGGTAGCTGTGAAAAAAAGAGTGGCGTGGTGACAGGTCAAAGTTTGAGGCTTAGCCACGCCCACACCTTTATACTTATTTAAAATCCGACGGTTGAATTTTTTCCTTTATGTCTTAAGAGTCTATAGCAGAAGTTTGAAGGCGATTGGTGAAAAGGGCGATGGAGCATCACTCTCCAAACAACGTGTGCGAAAACCACTAAATCGAGTACTTGGACCAAAATGGCCGACTTCCTGTGCGACTTTGCACTTGGCTCCAAGAGACTTTTTTGTAGGTCCTGAGACACCACATTAGTGTGCCAAATTTCATAATCCTCAGTCAAAGCATGACTTGGGGCTGACAGTTTTAATTGTCCTAGGGGGCGCTATTTCAGAAAATAGGCCACGCCCACCGGATGTTCACATCACATTTTGTGGGGGGCTGAACTAGGATCACTCCCAAGAGGTTTTGTGGCGATATCTCTAGAAATGACGAAATGGGAGGCAAACGTAAGGCCTAAGCGGTACGCCTGACTTCGCCGCGCCGCCACAGCCCCGCCTTCTGGAGAAAACTCCCATAAAGTGACGCCAAGCAACCCCAACTTGTCTTCAGTTACCCGCTACAAATTTGGGGTGGTTATTGGAAAGGGCGAATTTTGGAAAATTTCCCAGTAAATCTTGACCTTTTAAGTCCTGAGGGGGCGGGGCTTATGTGACATCATCAATCGACCATTCATTTGTCTTCGGAGGTCGACGACGATTGTCCTTAGAACATTTCTTTAACTGTAATTCTTTCATTTATGAATCTATAGCAATTTGAATTTTTTTGGCGAGTGCTCGAACTTTGAGGCCTGGTCCCGCCCCTTCAGTATTTACGAAAAGTCAATTTTATTGTCTCATTTTAATCGTCCATCGCTTCTGTTCGATCGCACACTATTTTTGAGACGATCGTGCGAAAAATGACCAAACTGTTAAACCAAATATAGACCCTAGAAATGGCCAAAACGGGGTCAAAATGGCCACTTTAGTCCAAAATGGCCGACTTCCTGTTTGATATTGACCATGGGTGCAAGAGGCTTTTCTGTGCGTATTGTTGAGTTCTACAAGTGTACCAAATTTCATCACTCTACTATGAAAAAAGGTCAAAGCGGAGGGGTATTTTTAATTTTCCAGGGGGCGCTGTTGAAACAATTTTTTACCAACTTTCACGTTGCCAGTGAAATACGTAAATTTCACGCACTTTCTATATTGGGCCAGAAGGAGTCCAATAGGGAGCTGTGAAAAAAAGAGTGGCGTGGCGACAGGTCAAAGTTTGAGGCTTAGCCACGCCCACACCTTTATACTTATTTAAAATCCGTAGGTTGAATTTTTCCCCCTTTGTCTTAAGAGTCTATAGCAGAAGTTTGAAGGTGATTGGTGAAAAGGGCAATGGTGTAACACTCTCCAAACAACGTGTGCGAAAACCACTAAATCGACTACTTGGACCAAAATGGCCGACTTCCTGAGCGACTTTGCACTTGGCTCCAAGAGACTTTTTTGTAGGACCGAAGACACCACATTAGTGTACCAGATTTCGTACTCCTCAGTCAAAGCATGGCTAGGGGCTGACAGTTTTAATGGTCCTATAGGGCGCCATTTCAGAAAATAGGCCACGCCCACAAACTACAGCTGTCCAAATCTATTGGGGGTCAGACTAGGATCACTCACCAGACATTTTGTGGTGATGGCACGATAATTGAAGAAATGAGAGGCAAACGTATTGCCATGGCGTGATGGTGAATTTTGCCATGCTCCCAAAGCCCCGCCTTTTTTCAAAACCTGCCAGTACTGGACACTAAGTGACCTCAACTTGTCAGCTGCTATTCGCCAGAGATTGCTGGCGATTGGGTAAAAGGAGTCCAATAGGTAGCTGTGAAAAAAAGAGTGGCGTGGTGACAGGTCAAAGTTTGAGGCTTAGCCACGCCCACACCTTTATACTTATTTAAAATCCGACGGTTGAATTTTTTCCTTTATGTCTTAAGAGTCTATAGCAGAAGTTTGAAGGCGATTGGTGAAAAGGGCGATGGAGCATCACTCTCCAAACAACGTGTGCGAAAACCACTAAATCGAGTACTTGGACCAAAATGGCCGACTTCCTGTGCGACTTTGCACTTGGCTCCAAGAGACTTTTTTGTAGGTCCTGAGACACCACATTAGTGTGCCAAATTTCATAATCCTCAGTCAAAGCATGACTTGGGGCTGACAGTTTTAATGGTCCTAGGGGGCGCTATTTCAGAAAATAGGCCACGCCCACCGGATGTTCACATCACATTTTGTGGGGGGCTGAACTAGGATCACTCCCAAGAGGTTTTGTGGCGATATCTCTAGAAATGACGAAATGGGAGGCAAACGTAAGGCCTAAGCGGTACGCCTGACTTCGCCGCGCCGCCACAGCCCCGCCTTCTGGAGAAAACTCCCATAAAGTGACGCCAAGCAACCCCAACTTGTCTTCAGTTACCCGCTACAAATTTGGGGTGGTTATTGGAAAGGGCGAATTTTGGAAAATTTCCCAGTAAATCTTGACCTTTTAAGTCCTGAGGGGGCGGGGCTTATGTGACATCATCAATCGACCATTCATTTGTCTTCGGAGGTCGACGACGATTGTCCTTAGAACATTTCTTTAACTGTAATTCTTTCATTTATGAATCTATAGCAATTTGAATTTTTTTGGCGAGTGCTCGAACTTTGAGGCCTGGTCCCGCCCCTTCAGTATTTACGAAAAGTCAATTTTCTTGTCTCATTTTAATCGTCCATCGCTTCTGTTCGATCGCACACTATTTTTGAGACGATCGTGCGAAAAATGACCAAACTGTTAAACCAAATATAGACCCTAGAAATGGCCAAAACGGGGTCAAAATGGCCACTTTAGTCCAAAATGGCCGACTTCCTGTTTGATATTGACCATGGGTGCAAGAGGCTTTTCTGTGCGTATTGTTGAGTTCTACAAGTGTACCAAATTTCATCACTCTACTATGAAAAAAGGTCAAAGCGGAGGGGTATTTTTAATTTTCCAGGGGGCGCTGTTGAAACAATTTTTTACCAACTTTCATGTTGCCAGTGAAATACGTAAATTTCACGCACTTTCTATATTGGGCCAGAATTTGGTGACTTTTTGGATATGCTAAGACCCCCTAAAGGCCATCCAAAGACGCGGAAGAAAAAAAAAGAAAAAAAAAAAAAATAATAATAAACGGAGCAGATACAATAGGCCTTCGCAGCTTCACTGCTCGGGCCTAATAAGAAGAAACGGAGCAGATACAATAGGCCTTCGCAGCTTCACTGCTCGGGCCTAATAATAAACGGAGCAGATACAATAGGCCTTCGCAGCTTCACTGCTCGGGCCTAATAAACGGAGCAGATACAATAGGCCTTCGCAGCGCTTCGCTGCTCGGGCCTAATTAAAGCTGCAAGCAGCGTCGTTCGGCCCTCGCAGCTCCGCGCCGCTCCGGCCTGGCCGGCAGCCCGGGGCACCAGGCTACGTCTGCGAAACAGAAACATCGACCACCCCGACACCCGAAACTGCTAACGGCCACCTCGTCCGCACCTCACCCTGACTCAGCATCCCCTTTGAGCCCACCATTATATTTTATGTCTCACCACTAGGGAATCCTCTATCTTAACCACACTGGTGATTTGATGACAGTGACCAACTTTAATGCTATTCTGACCATGTTTTTTAAAGTTATTGAAGGATAACGTTATCTAGGGGGCGCTGTGACCAACTACAGAAAAGTCCCATTGAGGTCAGCTTTGGTGACATTATATAACATTCACCAACTGTTTGTGCCTCATTGGCTAAAGGGCATGATTGTTCATTGCCATGTTCAGTCTCGGGCAAATTGGAGGCCGTTTGTGGAAGTTACAGTCAAATATACGGTCATGGCGTCATGCCAGCATTCACCATGGCATCAAATCCCCTCCCTTTCTGGAAAGCTATCAGATCTGAATGGTCATTACAACATCATGAAGACAGTGTATGACCTTAGTGTCATGTTCACTAAATTAGATGGGACAAATATGGGTATTTCACCATAAAACAATATACTTCCTGTTGTCAGGGGGCGTGGCTTAGGTGATGTCAGCTGTCCACATTGTCGTTGTCTTGAGATGTGGTCAGTGATCACACAGACAAAGTTTGAAATAGATCTGATCATGCACTTGGGAGTTATTAAGTCATGTAATGTAATGGCGAAAGGTTAAAGTTTGAGGCTTAGCCACGCCCACACCTTTCAACTTTTGAAAAATCCGACGGTTGAATTTTTTCCTCTATGTCTTAAGAGTATATAGCAGAAATTTGAAGGAGATTGGTGAAAAGGATGATGGAGCATCACTGTCCATACAATGTGTGAGAAAACCACTAAATCGAGTATTTGGACCAAAATGGCCGACTTCCTGTGCGACTTTGCGCTTGGCTCCAAGAGACTTTTTTGTAGGTCCTGAGACACCACATTAGTGTACCAAATTTCGTAATCCTCAGTCAAAGCTTGGCTTGGGGCTGACAGTTTTAATGGCTCTAGTGGGCGCTATTTGAGAAAATAGGCCACGCCCACAAATTTCAGCTGTGAATTTCTCTTGGGGGTCAGAATAGGATCACTCACCAGAAGTTTAGTAGCAATATCACGATAACTGAAGAAATGAGAGGCAAACGTATTGCCATGGCGTGATGGCGATTTTCGCCATGCTCCCAAAGCCCCGCCTTTTTTCGAAACCTGCCAGTACTGCATACCAAGTGATCTCAAGTGGTCTACTGCTATTTGCCTGAGATTCCTGGTGATTGGGTAAAAGGAGTCCAATAGGGAGCTGTGAAAATAAGAGTGGCATGGCGAAAGGTCAAAGTTTGAGGCTGAGCCACGCCCACACCTTTCAACTTTTGAAAAATCAGACGGTTCAATTTTTTCCCCTACGTCTTAAGAGTATATAGCAGAAGTTTGAAGGCGATTGGTGAAAAGGGCGACGGAGCATCACTCTCCAAACAACATGTGCAAAAACCACTAAATCACGTACTTGAACCAAAATGGCCGACTTCCTGTGCGACTTTGCACTTGGCTCCAAGAGACTTTTTTGTAGGTCCTGAGACACCACATTAGTGTACCAAATTCCGTAATCCTCAGTCAAAGCATGGCTTGGAGCTATTGGTTTAAATGGTCCTAGGGGGCGCTATTTAAGAGAATAGGCCACGCCCACAAATTTCAGCTGTCTATTTCTCTTGGGGGTCAGACTAGGATCACTCACCAGAAGTTTCGGAGCAATATCACGATAACTGAAGAAATGAGAGGCAAACGTATTTCCATGGCGTGATGGCTATTTTCGCCATGCTCCCAAAGCCCCGCCTTTTTTCAAAACCTGCCAGTACTGGAGACCAAGTAACCTCAAGTTGTCTCCTGCTGTTTCCCACAGAATCCTGGTGATTGGTTAAAAGGAGTCCCGTAGGGAGCTGTGAAAAAAAGAGTGGTGTGGCGACAGTTCAAAGTTTGAGGCTTAGCCACGCCCACACCTTTCAACTTTTGAAAAATCCGACGGTTGAATTTTTCCCCCTATGACTTAAGAGTATATAGCAGAAGTTTGAAGGAGATTGGTGAAAAGGGCGACGGAGCATCACTCTCCAAACAACGTGTGCGAAAACCACTAAATCGCGCACTTGGACCAAAATGGCCGACTTCCTGTGCGTTTTTGCCCTTGGCTCCAAGAGACTTTTTTGTAGGTCCTGAGACACCACATTAGTGTACCAAATTTCGTAATCCTCAGTCAAAGCATGGCTTGGGGCTGACAGTTTAAATGGTCCTAGGGGGCGCTATTTCAGAAAATTGGCCACGCCCACAAATTTTAGCTGTCCAATTCTATTGGGGGTCAGACTAGGATCACTCACAACAAATTTCGAGGTGATATCTCGATAACTTAAGAAATGAGAGGCAAACGTATTTCCATGGCGTGATGGCGATTTTCGCCATGCTCCCAAAGCCCCGCCTTTTTTCGAAACCTGCCAGTACTGGAGACCAAGACACCTCAAGTTGTCTACTGCTATTTGCCAGAGATTCCTGCTGATTGGGTAAAATGAGTCTAATAGGGAGCTGTGAAAAAAAGAGTGGCGTGGCGACAGGTCAAAATTTGAGGCTTAGCCACGCCCACACCTTTAAACTTTTGAAAAATCCGACGGTTGAATTTTTTCCCCTATGTCTTAAGAGTATATAGCAGAAGTTTGAAGGCGATTGGTGAAAAGGGCGACGGAGCATCACTCTCCAAACTACGTGTGCGAAAACCACTAAATCACTTACTTGGACCAAAATGGCCGACTTCCTGTGCGACTTCGGACTTGGCTCCAAGAGGCTTTTTTGTAGGTCCTGAGACACCACATTAGTTTACCAAGTTTCGTAATCCTCAATCAAAGCGTGGCTTGGGGCTGACAGTTTTAATGGTCCTAGGGGGCGCTATTTCAGAAAATAGGCCACGCCCACCGGATGTTCGCATCAGATATTTTGGGGGGCCGGACTAGGATCACTCACAAGAAGTTTCGTGACGATATCTTTAGAAATGACGAAATGGGAGGCAAACGTAAGGCCATGGCGGTACGCCTGACTTCGCCGCGCCGCCACAGCCCCGCCCTCTGCCGAAAACTCCCATAAAGTGACAACAAGCAACCCCCACTTGTCTTGAGTTACCAGCTACAAATTTGTGGTGATTAAGTGAAATGGGGCAATTTGGGACCTTTCACAGTAAAACTTGACCTTTTTGCTCCTGAGGGGGCGGGGCTTGTGTGATGTCATCATCCGACCACTGAATTTCCTTTGTCGGCCAATGACGAATGACCACAGCACTTTTTGTAACTCTGTTACATTCAGTTATGAAGTTATAACAATTTATATTTTTTTGGCGAGTAGTCAAACTTTGAGGCCTGGCCCCGCCCCTTCAACATATATGAAAAGTCAGAATCCTTGTCTCATTTTGTTTGCCCATCCCTTCTGAGCAATTTTACACAAGTTTTGAGTCGATCGTGCGAAAAATGATCGAGCAATCCAATCAGAAACGGACCCTAAAAACGGCAAAAACGGCTAAAAATCGCCATTTCAACCCAAAATGGCCGACTTCCTGTTTGATATTGACCATGCTTGCAAGAGACTTTTCTGTGCGGACTGTTGAGTACTACAAGTGTACCAAATTTCATAACTGTACGATAAACTAAGCTTTATGGAGAGGGTTTTTTTTCACTTTCTAGGGGGCGCTGTTCAGCCATTTTCTTTGCGATTTTTTTGGAACCTTTAAAATATCAAATTTTTCACCAGGCCTGACAAGTTTGCAAAATATTGTGAGTTTTGGGGTATGATAAGGTCCCCAAAAAGCCGTTCAAAGGGGGCACGGAATAACAAAAAAAGAATAATCAGAGCAAAAACAAGAGGCCTTCGCAGCGCTTTCGCTGCTCGGGCCTAATAATCGGAGCAAAAACAAGAGGCCTTCGCAGCGCTTTCGCTGCTCGGGCCTAATAAACAATATTATGAAAAACAAACCTATAATGCACAATAAACAATACAATTTCATTACTTTGACTTAAGTTCTAAACTGGTATTTTTGCTGTTCTCTCCAGTAATGCCATTCCCACTGTCACATGATAAAGCAGCATCTTTGTTCAGTTAGGAACTGGGCACCATGGTTTAGTAGAGGCACTGAGGATGTGAATGGTCAGGTAAAGGTGGCTGTTTAACACACACACACACACACACACTAGTCACACAACACAAAAAGCTCACACATTATTCACCTGTTGGGTAATAAAGCATGAAACAGTTGAACTGGAAAACAGAAAAGGTTCCAGCTGTTCAGCCATGCAAAAGAAACAACTCAGAAGACATGCAAACATGTGCTTTATAAAATGATAAAATGTGGGAAAAAAGACCATACACAGGTATTTTTTGTAAATCATGCCACTACTAATAAAAAGATAATATAGTTTAAGATCTAAACAAGCTTTCAAGGTGAACTGACAACCCATAGATGTAATACAGCACCAATGGATTTTTAAACTAGTATATAAGCATTCACAGTCCATCATACAAACCTTTGATGTAAAACTAGGCATTGAATATATCTCTATTTTGAAATCTATAAAAAAGATAATCAGATGATGCAAAACTAAAGTAAGTGCATGCGGTGTTCTTAAATCTCCGTCACAAACATGCAAGTAGCAGGACAATAAGGATCCTTCATTAAACAATCGTGCAAAATTAAGAACCCAAACAGAATAAGTTTATTTTAAAATAACATGCAAGGAAAGCAAGTAAAATGTGTGAAACACCAGAAAGAATCAGAAAACCAAAAGTATTAGTGTCTTCTTGTGTGGTTATGAAATGGTATTTATGTATAATGTAAAAAGGAAGATCAAATAACTCAGGTTTTCTAAACTTATTTGTATTTGCATATTCTCTTTTTATATTACATTATATGATGGAAACTTTAATTATATTTTCTCAGAAATTTAATTTCAAAGACTTTTAGTTTAGGTCTAAATTGTAAAAGAACAAAATAAAATAGTTGGACAAATTACTTCTACAAGAGGGAGTAATAAAAAAAACATAGAAAGTGTGTGTGTGTGTGTGTGTGTGTGTGTGTGTGTGTGTGTGTGTGTGTGTGTGAGACACAGCTGGACCTTCAGTTCCCCAGTGCCCTCACATGGCCACGTGTGAACACACATACTTAAAAGACAACATGTGGATGACATAAGGACAAAAATATCACAAGGCGCAAAAGTAATCCTGTGTGACACAAGTAGATGAAATAAGGCGAATGTGTAGGAGATCATTCTTAATGAGGAAATGAGACATTAAATAAAAGGGAAGTATGAAGTGATGAAAGGCTTTCAGATGTTAAATTTAAACAACTTTTATAAACATTTCCAAAGAATTTTTTTCAGCAATTATGATAATTTGAATTATATTTAAATGATCAGAATGTGTTTTTGTTTGAATGCTCCTCTCATTCTCTCATTGCCCTTCCCTTCCACAAACCCAACTAGTGTCTTCCCTCTCTCTTGCTCCCACTTTACCTGCTGCTTGTGGTCCCCTGGTTGGGGAGAGGGGGATGAAGATGAGGAGGGAAGGCCTGTGGTTTCCTCATAATAATATGGATATTCATGGTCATCCTGCTCCTCATCAAAGTACCAAAAAGAAAGAAAAGGTGGAGGTTTTGTTTGGTTGTAAGCAAACAACCAAAGCAGTGGGTTGAATGGGGCAGGAGGATTCATGAAAGCAGGTGAAAAGCAGAAAGAATGAGAGACTGCAAAGGCCAAAGGTAAAAGACCAAAGTCATGTGTTGAAAGACTGCACCAGACAGCAAAATAGACAGACACAAATTAAAGCTGTAATTTCTCAGTTCATCAGAGTCTGCACAAGTAGCTTATAGGTGTTGACAAAAAGATGTCAGCAGAAAATCAACCCTGATGAAAGAGAAAATCATAAACAAACAAAGCCAATGAATATAACCACACTAACTTATATTCATTCAAGAAGCAGTCATCTCAACAGATTCAACATGACAGAGTAAGAGTCCTCTAGCAACCAAACGTTTATACTGGGTGTTTCTCAATGTCAAGGCGCCTGGCCTTGCGAGGCGATGTCTTGCGAGGGCAGGCGCCTTACTTACGAGGACGCTGCCCTTCCTTGGTCAACGAAAATGGTTAAATGGAACACAGTGTTTCCCTTACATAGGCGTAGCCGTGGCAGCCTGCCATGGCTGAAATCCCAGCGCCACGCCTACAAGATCCCAAGTTTTATTAAAATTTTTTTGCGCTGTTTCCCAAAGAAGCAGCGGGAACTACTCTGTTGTTGCTTGTGATCACAGCCGGCAGGCAGCAAGGAGGAGGAGGAGGCAGGGCAGGGTGGTTACAGCTAGGGATGAGCCGGATCCGGTATGCTCTAAGTGTTTTTCTCCCCAGAAGAAGCTACAGTGATGTTCTACTGAGCTGTGGTGGCCTCATGGAGGGGGCCATCGACTAGCACACTGCTGCTAACCACTTAAACATTCTCCCTCTCCTGATGATAACTTTTTGCTTTCCTTGACGTTGGATGTGCTACTACTAGTTTACCCGCTTAATTATAGATTCACTAGGATAAATACAATAAAGTTTATCTCTCACCAAGTAGAATATTTACTAAGAAATCACAATGTAACCACAGACACATTGTTTGGTGTGTGTGTGTGTGTGTGTGTGTGTGTGTGCGCACGCGCTCTGTCTTCTCGATCCCCAGTGAGTCGTGGTGGATGGCTGCTTATACTGAGCCAGGATTCTCTGGAGATTTCTTCCTGTTAAAAGGGAGTTTTCCTCTCCACTGTCGCTATATGCTTGCTTAGTATGAGGATTGCTGTGAAGTCACTGACCCTAGTCAGTGACTTGATGCAATTTGCTGGGTTCCTTATATAGGAAACATTTTTTCTGATTGGCTTAATGAACTGACCTGGATTGGAATGTTTATTATGTGAAGTGCCTTGAGACGACTCTTGTCGTGATTTGGCGCTTTATAAATAAAATTGAATTGAATTGAATAAAGCATTTTTGACGAATACGAGCATTAAACAAGTAAAACTCGTAAAAATCTGTAACCGTGCTGAAGGAAAATCCTGATTGGGTAACCGACTGTCTTCACGCTCTGTGATTGGCCAGTCACATCGAGCGCCCGCCACACGCACACAGACAACGGATCTCTCTGCGCTTGCTTCACTGATACACATGTTTCTTCAGAACTCCCTAGGTTTTCTTCAGCTCGCCTCTTTTTCGGTTGAATATTTAAAGCTACGTTTTTTGTAACGTACGTGGTGCATTTGACAAGACAGAGCTAAAAACGGATTGCGTCGCGTCAGTCACTGCCTCCGCTACGGTCGGGTTTTTTAAATTTTAACTCTCTCTCTCTCTATCTCTCTTACACACACACGCACGCACACACACACACACACACACACACAAACACACACACACACACACACACACACCTTAATAAACATTGTTTTGTTTAACTGTGTGTGGGAAAAATGCCAACAACGTTAGGAAAAAATCAGTTTAATCAAATTAAAATAAAAACAAAATTAAAAAGATGTGTCTGGTTCTAGTATTTCATATTTCCTAGTTCCTACTGCATGAGTTCAGATGTATTAATTCATGCACTTAAATATTAATGTTCTTATTTAATTGAAAAACTTGTTCTGTAATAGTTCCTTTACTATTGTGATAAAAATGTTTAATCTCAATTCTGAGGCTGCTCTGTAAACTCTGTAAATAGTTTTCAAATAAACAATAGCTTATAAATAAACAACTTCTGATCAATCCATATCAATTTCAGATTTAAAATAATGTATTGATGTATACCACACCCACTAATTTCCAAATTATAAATAGGAGGTGCATTCATCGGTGTATGTCCTTTGATCCGCATTAGTGATGTTTTCAGCACCAGAACAATGAAGCAAAGAAACAGATTCCTGAGTTTGTTAGTTGTTAGTAATTTTATTTATTAGGTGCATCTGACCTGTTCTATTTTTCTCTGAAATGAGAACAAATCAGTGCTTCTATGGGTTGTTTCCTCTCGGCACTAGAAAAATGTACTTTATTATAATGTTCACTGTTATGTATCTTGATGTTCTTAACAAATAAATTAAATCAAAGGTATTGGTCAATAATGCCAAACATGTACATTTGTGTTTCAGTCATTTTTATACTGGCTTAAAAATACTTCATTAAGTCTACTAAGCAGGGGTGTAGAAGGTTTTTAAGAGGGCCAGCCCAGTAATGATCTTGGACCAAAATAAAGGGGGCAGAAAGTCAAATAAAGGGGGGCAGAAGGAGATGTTTTTCCCGACACCAAGAAAAATTAAATGCCAAATCCCCCCTGCAAAGTGTGTCACAGAGTTTAAAACAAAAATTATTCTTGTGCAAATATTGGTGTATTCACCTTTAATACTAGTTATTAAAATGCAGCAGTTGCTGGATTGGTGCAGTTCAAAGTGGAGTGCATCAAATAAAACAATATTAACATAAAGGTGAGACGTGTCATAATTTCACCCCTCCCACCACCACCACAGCTGGAAAAATTCCTAGGGGAAAGACTAGAAAAGACTTGCATCACGTGACCGCAGCTTCCACAGCGGTCACGTAAAGTCACGTGACACGGGAGATACCATTATATTTTATACATATTAGTTTCAATATGAATATATAACGAGCCATTTACTTTTTAAATTGTGAATATATTTGTTAAATTAAAAATATAAGTGAGTTACTACCCACTAGCCACCGAAGCTGCAACTACTAAGCAACTAACCAACCATAGATAACTTCTTTGGATCTAAAAAAAAAACATTTTAAATTAGCGGACTTACTTTTAAATTTGAAAATTGTCCCTGAAGTAGCTGCCGGCTTCTGGTCCGCCGTCTTTTTGAAAATGCAGCGGTGTATTGTGGGCAATTTTTGACCAAGGCTAGGCTACAAGACACCTCCCGTGTATCCTGCTCAGCTAGCTAAACGGCTAACAAACGGAGAACACACGCCTCGGTAGAACATGAACATTGGAACACGTCTTGGCGGCCGTTGATCAAATCAAATCAAAGATACTTTATTAATCCCAGAGGGAAATTAGAGTTTCAGTACACACAGTTCAAAGAATTGGTGACTGTGGTAATTCGCAACCCTGAGTCGCGCTACCTTTCAATCTCCTAGGCAACCGGGGCGGGGCCAAAACATCAAGGCAAGGTTCCTTGGCATTGAGAAACACCCACTGATTCAGACCAGGCATGCAAGCTTGGAAACATGTATTTTGAATGAATGAATGAATGAATGCAGATGAAATTTATTTGTTTACATAAATCTGTGATAATGACGATGAGGAATGTCGACTCTGGGAAAAGCTTGCAAAGCCTATTATGCATGTGATGTGCACAACCAGTCTCAGAAGACCCCTCCTACATCAAACTTTAGCCAAATTTTATGTCACAACTTTACCAGAATAATCATCTGAATTTAATTTCCATAAATTATGTGTTCAGCTGGTTCTCTTCATTTCAATCTATCAGAATAAAACAAGGAGACGTTCATGTTTTATTGTATCATCCTTTTCCCCTACCTTTCTGTGTTCCATTGCAGTAGAGCGGGAAACAGTGACAGCTAGTCCACTACTGAAAGTGTGTATCGTGATTAAAATGTCCATTATAGTGGGAAAAGTTTTGTAAGGAACATGACTATCCGGCTTTTCTAAATATCAGGAGCAAGCTTGTTTATGTGCAATATTTCAGTGATTACAATCTCAGATGGTGTAATCACTGAAATATTGCACATAAATTCCCACTGCATGTTGGCAGTGTGCAGGAGTACTGTTCTGCCTCTTTGGATCTAGCTCGATCTGCATCTATTTGAAGTAAACGATGAGCAACATAAGTTTATTCTAAATACCACAGGACACACAGATTGTGATGGTGAGGGGAAAATCGGATGGATACAACCTGTTGCTGCTGATGAGACGAGGATGCACGAGGAAGACAGAAAGGGTGAGCAGGACTTTGATGATGTTATCAGATGACCCAATCTGAGCCTGAGGACCTTTTAACCAGCCTGTCCATCTGCTGAAGCTTTGTTACTAAATATAGTTAATGATAAATAAAAAATCTAAACAATTTTCCTTTAAAAAGGTAAAAGGAAAATGGCAAAATTACAAATTTTTTTTTTTTTGTAATGGGAAACGTGAGTAAAAACCACTGGACCACACCACCAGTGGCAAAAAAGTGAATAGGTCTACGCTGTTGGGTGGCCTCTGGTATTTTGTTGGACTTTTAACTTATTGTAAATATTTCTCTTCTTTTTTTTCCCCTGATCTTCCCCAGGTCCACACTGGGGGCATCAGCGGCGCTGAACAGCAGCAGAACGTTACAAATTCAAATATAATCCATACAGTCTATGGGGTTGATCCAAACTGGCAATGGCACCCAACTTTTCAGGTGGTGGTGTGCTGCTAAATGCATGACAGGGTTATATTTTAGCCGTGGGCCGCTTTTTGGGATGCGTCAATTTCAGCAAATAACACAGGGCTAGACAGGAATTCACACTTGGTATCAGTGTAATACGTCCGGTAATTTTCAAAATAAAAGCCTATTGCAGAGATGTGCTTTCTTATCTATGTAGATAAGATAACATCTATACGTGTGATCTCACGGCTTATTTAGTCCCAGTATCTTTCAAGAAGCGCAACAGCGTGTTTTTCTTCATGGATGTGATGTCCATTTTCCTCTTCCTGCTTTAATGGTGAATTAAGTCTTGAGGGATTTGATGACTTCACAAGCCCAGCAAGGAGGACGTTAGAGATGCTGCATCGCTTGCAGTGTGGATTAACGCACCTAGTAAAAAAAACCGTCTTGCTGCAGTTTTGTGCCGCTGATGCCCCTGGTGTGGACCCAGGGTTACGCTACAAAAGCAGCCATTTATTTTCAAGGGAAAAAGGTTTATTAAAAAAATCCAATCTAGATGCAGTTAATTTTTGTCCTTACATTACTTTGTCATTCAAGTCTATGGAGAACATGACCCTTGTAAATAAAGTCCCCAGACTCTTATTGGGTCAGCTTTACTGGAGCTATAAATGAGCCTAAAATTAAAAGTGTACAGCGTACAATATACGTCTGAGGATTTTTACTTTAGGTCAAATTACTCATTTGTCTTGCTAGTTCTAATTAGATTTCCATGTGGCTGTGTGACATTTTGTAACTACATAAATGTCGATCGAATTTGGGAAGAATAATGGTTATTCGAGCTATTCTACCTTGGTGAAACTTATATTTGCATGGACTTGTTCTGTGGTGTTACTCACGTATGTGTTTGGGTCCTGAGCCTGGGTCTTGGGAAGAGGGGAGTCACAGTCAGGACTGTAGTGTTCACAGAAGTCATAGGCCGCCTGAGGGTTGGAGGCAATTAACAGCTGCTGGATGTCTCCCTGTAAAACAAACAAAAACAATTATAATTTATTTATGATCTCAGACTCAACAGAAATGTTTAAACTTTGTAGAACCAGTGGAAGTGCTTTCAGTCACCTAACAATAAGGTTTACTTTCTCAAGATTCTGACCTGGAAAACCTCCTCATCAAGCAGACGAGCTCCAAACACTGTGATGCCATTGGTGTCAATCACAGCATTGTTGCCCCGGGGAAGAGGACGGGTCATCTTCTTCTTGCAGTCCAACAGCAGAGTCACGTTTTTCTTGGAAACGGAGAAGGCAATGCGATGCCACCTAGTGACAGAAGAAGAATCCGTGAGCAAACATTTATGTCAAATAAAGAATAAAGAAACCAACCATCTCCTACATCATGCAGATCATACTATTCCTAACCACCACCACCCACATAACCACAAATAACTCATCTCAATCAGTCACAAACTGGTGTTGCTGGTTACTGACTTGCCATCAGCCAGGTTGATGCCTTTGAAAAGCGGGTAGTCCTCAGGAGCTGGCTTTCCATTCTGGTCTTCGTACAGAAAAACAGGCGAGCGTCCCATTTCAATGCCCAGTTGCTGAATGCCCTGCTCACTGTAGATAGAGAGGAGGAAAGCTTGGAGACCAGCCTGGGCCTTTATCAGAGCCATGATGGAGAAGTTCTCTGGGAAACGCCCTAAAGGTGGAAGGAAAGATAAAAAACTTAATAAATATTAGCAGAAAAGGTAGAAATGCCCCAATAAAAAGATTTAATAAATCATATAAATGTGCCCTTTAGAAAAAAGTGTGTTTAGATTACCCATACCCTGTGTATAAAATATAGTGGCTCTCTGGTGCTGTGAATAAGTGACTATAGTGAATACTTGAATAAGGGAAATAAAATAGAAAGAACTGATCAAAGATACAGGTAACATCTAAATGAGAAGTGATAGTTCACAAAAAAGTAGACAAGACACTAGGAGCTGTGTTTGGTGGCACCGCTGAAAATAAAGCAATGAGAGAAATTCACCCACACTAAAATGCATCAGAACGAATCAAGATGTGAGCTAATAATAACAGGCTGTACAAAAAAATAACAAACATAAAAAGAGCTGGAAATCATTTTGTACTTAAGAAGATTTTACTTAACATAAGTGAGGCTTTTTATTTTCTATTCACAAGTGCAGAATCACATAATTATCAAATTAACAAATCAGAACAAAGCACAAACTTTCTCTCTGAAATTTAAAAGGCTTCAAAATTAATTCAAAGCTAAGCTAGTTAGCAAGCTGCAATAATTACGTTTCACATTATAAAACAATCCAAATCAAATGTACGTTATTAATCCCAGAGGGAAATTAAGAGTATTCAAAATACTCTAGCCTCGAATTTATAAGCAAACCTTTGCTTCACAAAACAAACGTTCATCGTATCTTTCATCTAAATATATCATCATCATCAAAACTTACATGAATATATTAATGGGAGAAATCAGGACAAAGAAGGCGGAAAGTCGTTTAGCGATAGATAGCTAACATTAGCTGCTCGTTAGCTAGCTAGAAAGCATAAATGTTTGTATTCGCTACTATTTCCTGTCCTTTACTTAATATTACGCAGTTACTCACGGTAAAACAACAAAATAAATGTTAAAAAACCGCCAACTATCTATTATGACAAATATCTTGGCTTGTATCCGTGCCCATAAAAGCTAGCTTAGCCCTAGCCTGAAGTTGTCCTGAAGGTCACGTGCGCTTCCTCTGAAGTTCAACCAACGAATGAATGATTGAATGAATGAGGCGTTTTGATAAGATGTTTTTCATAATTCTTCTTACAAAAAAGTAAAGCATTACTGCACGTCTTAATGTTTATAAATATTAAATAACTTTTATTTTGACTCAAAAAATTTTTACTTAACAAAATTTCACATTTAAACTGGAATAGCCAGGTAATTTATGTTTTTCTATTTGTCATCCGTTCATATAAAGCATAAAGATTTGTTTCTATGACATTTAATGAGATTCACTACTTTGTCCACTACAAAAATAAAAATTCCATAAAAAATTTTTACCATTAGAAAATATGAAGAAAAAACCATCAATTTAGTATCTCTTTATGTGAAATCATGAAACCTATATTAAAACATGACTTAGTATATACAAATAAATATCTTTATTGTGAAGCAGTCACCTTAAATACTATGCATCAGTCTGAGAACTACCTGAGAAGAGCTGCTTGGTGGGGGCAGAGATCTGGGCCTTCTTGGTGATGCGGTAAGCATGATCAGGGCTGCTGGAGCGACGGGATGTGCAGAAGCCAGGGACTTTCTTCACACCCTCGGGGAGAGAGGGAACCTGCAGAGCCCGCAGCACATCAACTGGATCTGATAAAAGAGAAACAAGTGAAGAAATTAATTTTATTGCTAAATAAACAAACAATGAACACTTAATCAAATGTTATGTAGCTTAAACTTGACGTACAATTACAATTTCATACTTACCATTAAGCAAGCTATTTAGTAGTTTGATGAATAATGCAGCTATTGTTTCCAACAACTTTACAGCTCTACTGACCCTGCTTTTAATAAAGTTGATGTTAAATGTTTCAGCTGTACTAATGTGATACGGGATGTAGTATGGGAGGTGTTCACTGAACATTTAGGTAAACTATAAGAAAGGATGCTCTGTGCTGGAGGAGATGGGCAACAGTCCAACCACCATTTATGAGCGAGTGCACGGTGGGCACAGCAAAGCTCAGCTTCCATCTGAATGAAGACGATCTCGTCTGTTAGCAGCTGGGACGAGTGGCTGTTGATGTGATAAAGTACTGAGTCAAATTAATATTTATTTGGTATCACAGTCATGTTACTATTCATATGACATAAATATGGGATCTAAAATGTTGAAATCCACACAAACTCCAGTGATGCTCTAATATAACACTAATACAGAGTTAGACAGTGAGCCAGTCTATCATCCTGTCACACACTAAACTAGTTTGCTTACCCACCTCCAGTCTGAGCTGCAGCCTCCTGACACACTTCAAATAAACAATACCGACTCTTTAAAAAAGACAAATTTTATTTACACACAAGTGCTGACATTAAACAAAACATGCATCTCAGAACTAACTTGAACACACATTCCCATATTAACGCTGTTTTTTAAATAATTGCTCATTCTAACATGAATAGTTTCATCAGTATCTCTTCATGGCTACTCTGCCCTGCTGTCTAGGAACATCACTAATAACTAAAGCAAAATCAACAAAGGTTTAAAAACCAAACACTGGCATGCATTACAAAAGTATAACTTAGGTCGTCGTCGTCTTCCTCCGCTTATCCGGGTCCGGGTCGCGGGGGCAGCATCCCAACTAGGGAGCTCCAGACCGTCCTCTCCCCGGCCTTCTCCACCAGCTCCTCCGGCAGGACCCCAAGGCGTTCCCGGACCAGATTGGAGATGTAACCTCTCCAACGTGTCCTGGGTCGACCCAGGGGCCTCCTGCCGGCAGGACATGCCCGAAAAACTTCCCCAGGGAGGCATCCAGAAGGCATCCTGACCAGATACCCAAACCACCTCAACTGACTCCTTTCGATCCGGAGGAGCAGCGGTTCTACTCCGAGTCCCTCCCGAATGTCCAAGCTCCTCACCCTATCTCTAAGGCTGAGCCCGGCCACCCTACGGAGGAAACTCATTTTGGCCGCTTGTATTCGCGATCTCGTTCTTTCGGTCATTACCCAAAGCTCATGACCATAGGTGAGGATTGGGACGTAGATCGACCGGTAAATCGAGAGCCTGGCTTTCTGGCTCAGCTCCCTCTTCACCACGACAGATCGGCTCAGCGTCCGCATCACTGCAGATGCCGAACCAATCCGCCTGTCGATCTCCTGATCCCTCCTACCCTCACTCGTGAACAAGACCCCGAGATACTTAAACTCCTCCACTTGAGGTAGGACCTCTCCCCCGACCCGGAGGTGGCAAGCCACCCTTTTCCGGTCGAGAACCATGGTCTCAGATTTGGAGGTGCTGATCCTCATCCCAGCCGCTTCACATTCGGCCGCAAACCTACCCAGCAAGAGCTGAAGGTCAGAGCTGGATGAAGCTAGGAGGACCACATCATCCGCAAAAAGCAGAGACGAGATTCTCCTGCCACCAAACTCGACACACTCCACACCACGGCTGCGCCTAGAAATTCTGTCCATAAAGGTAATGAACAGAACCGGTGAAAAAGGGCAGCCCTGGCGGAGTCCAACCCTCACCGGGAACAGGTCCGACTTACTACCGGCTATGCGGACCAAACTCACGCTCCTCTGGTAAAGGGACTGAATGGCCCTTAACAGAAAGCCACCCACCCCATACTCCTGGAGCGTCCCCCACAGGGTGCCCCTGGGGACACGGTCATAAGCCTTCTCCAAATCCACAAAGCACATGTGGATTGGTTGGGCAAACTCCCATGCCCCCTCCATCACCCTTGCAAGGGTGTAGAGCTGGTCCACAGTTCCACGGCCAGGACGAAAACCACATTGCTCCTCCTCAATCTGAAATTCAACTATCGATCGGACCCTCCTCTCCAGTACCTTGGAGTAGACCTTTCCAGGGAGGCTGAGGAGTGCGATCCCCCTATAGTTGGAACACACCCTCAGGTCACCCGTCTTAAAGATGGGGACCACCACCCCGGTCTGCCACTCCACAGGAACTGCTCCCGATGACCACGCAATGTTGTAGAGACGTGTCAACCATGACAGCCCTACAACATCCATAGCCTTGAGATACCCAGGACAAACCTCATCTGCCCCCGGGGCTCCGCCGCTGTGTAGTTGTTTGACTACCTCAGCAACTTCTGCCCCCGAGAATGGACAGTCCATACCCAGGTCTCCCGGCTCTGGTTCCTCCTCGGAATGCGCGTAGGTGGGATTGAGGAGCTCCTCAAAGTATTCCTTCTATCGTCCGACCATAGCCCCAGTTGACGTCAGCAGCTCCCCATCCCCACTGTAAACAGTGTGAGCGAGTTGCTGCCTTCCTCTCCTGACAGTTTGCCAGAACCTCTTTGGAGCCGATCGATAGACTTTCTCCATGGCCTCACCAAACTCCTCCCACGCCCGAGATTTTTCCTCGGCAACTGCCACTGCTGCACCCCGCTTGGCTATCCGGTACCTGTCTGCTGCCTCAGGAGATCCACAGACCAGCCACGCCCTGTAGGCCTCCTTCTTCAGCCTGACGGCTCCCCGAACCTCTGGTGTCCACCAGCGAGCACGGGGGTTGCCACCACGACTGGCACCGGCCACCTTGCAACCACAGCTAGCAATAGCCGCCTCAACAATCGCAGAGTGGAACAAGGCCCACTCGGATTCGATGACCCCCACTGCTCTTGGGACGCGGTCAACGCTCTGCCGGAGGTGGGAGTTGAAGACCGTCTTAACAGGTTCTTCTGCCAGGCGTTCCCAGCAGACCCTCACTATGCGTTTGGGTCTGCCAGGTCTACGCAGCATCTTCCCCTGCCATCTGATCCAACTCACCACCAGGTGGTCAGTTGACAGCTCCTCTCTTCACTCGGGTGTCCAAAACATACGGCCACAGGTCAGATGATACGACTACAAAGTCTATCATCAACCTGCGACCTAGGCTGCCCTGGTACCAAGTGTACCGATGGGCATCCTTATATTCGAACATGGTGTTCGTTATGGCCAAACTGTGGCTTGCACAGAAATCCAATAATGAAACACCACTTGAGTTCAGATCAGGCGGGCCGTTCCTCCCAATCACACCCCTCCAGGTCATGCTGTCATTGCCCACGTGAGCATTGAAGTCCCCCAGCAGCTCTAACCACTGTGCCACTGCGCAGCCACTAAATCTAATTATCCCAGTTAAACCAGTTACGGACAGGTTTAAAGTGAGGCAGCCATAGAACTAAAACAGGAACCTGTATTCACATTTTCCCAGTTTTCCTCCCTCGGTCTGTGTTCGAGCTGCAGCAGAGAGCCAGTTTAGTTTTTAACAGTCAATTAAATCCATTTGCAGCCAGCCCTGCTGTGGCACTCCCCATAATAAACTCACAGGGTCACTGATGCTTTTCTCTGGTTAAATCAATGCAAGATCTAAAGCCACAATAATAAACTCTAGTGCCCCAAAAAGCTAAATATTTATATAGAAATGAAGTAATTTGACCTTGAGATGTGTAAAATCACAGCTAGCACAGCTGTTAGGGACCCCCTTTACCACCGAGGACACCGCTGGGTTAAGTATAACAAACTCTTGTAGAAAGTCAGAAAGTTAAAAGTGAAAATCCACCAAACTTATTTTAGCTACAAAACTTAACTCAGGATTTCTTCAAAGCAGATTCTGAAAAAAAGAGTTGAATCCACCTGCAACCCTGACAATAAAAGACGGATGAACGTAGTAATGCTATAACATCGGATGGAGTGAACATTTTACAGGAAAATAGGATAAAATTTGATACGATGTTTCCTTGTTTTTGTTCTCATTTCCTGCAAATCCCTTCAGAGGAGCTTATGTTTGGGTAACCCCCAGTGTTTCAGAGCTAACAGTTATTCAGATGGGTCTGCAGATGATAATATTTACCCAGAGAGGCCAAATGGTGCAATGGGTGCCTAGACCTCCGCCAAACACCAGAGAGAAAAGGGGAGAGAAGCATCAGCGAGGGGAAGCAGGTAGGGGGAAAGGGAGGGTG
Organism: Nothobranchius furzeri; assembly: GCF_043380555.1. NCBI lineage: Eukaryota > Metazoa > Chordata > Actinopteri > Cyprinodontiformes > Nothobranchiidae > Nothobranchius > Nothobranchius furzeri. The sequence goes on along the minus strand of NC_091759.1, from coordinate 22,556,885 downwards.
CAAGATGAAGAAATTAAAATTATGCAGGTAAAATGGGTAATGTGAGTTTAAATGAACAAGCTCACGCAGAAATGTGAGAAAAGGTTGTCTGAATGGGTTTTTTAACAGAAGACTTGGTAGAGAGTGTGGAGTTATGATCAATGGAGATTTTATGTCGATTAAAATCTGTTTTGAAATGAATTTTTAAGAATTTTGCAGATTTAGAAGAGAACATTATGTCTGAAGCATGGAAGGAAGTGTGTGTGTGTGTGTGTGTGTGTGTGTGTGTGCTTGTGTGTGTGTGTGTGTGTGTGTGTGCGTGCGTGTGTGTGTGTGTGCTTGCGTGCGCGTGTGTGTGTGTGTGTGTGTGTGTGTGCGTGCGTGTGTGTGCGCGTGCGTGTGTGTGTGTGTGTGCTGGGGTGGGGGGGTGAGGCAGTGACAGTAGACAGCATGGTTCTGTGATGGCAGGATCCTGGATCAGGTTGCAGCCTGAGCTCTCCCAGTATGTCCAGTACAATGTGCTGCTCTGTTCCCGCTCCCAGCCCAGCTCACATCTGCAGCTGAGGCCCTTCCTGCCTGGAGGACCACAATCACCACCAAAAATAACACTCAGAGCTGCAGAGGTGCTCACAGCGCAGGCAGGGTAAGGTGCACCTCTACGCCTCGTGGGACGAGGACGTGACACAAATGGAAGTAGATGAGGTAGGAAAGCAGACAGCTGAGGGCACAAACTCACTTTAACTCTCTTTTTCCTTCCTCTTCCATCTCCCTCATTTTAAGCATTCCCAGATGGCTCCACCCTTTTGATGTAAGTGTGGGCCAATTACTCTGCTGTTATTAAGACAGGAAACAGGCTTCCAGGTCCGCTGTGCCGCTTCAACCAGAGCTGTAAGGATTCCAGTAGCAGTCCAGTTAGAGCAAACGACAGCCAGACTGGCGAGAATCCAGTAAAGACAATTTCCCCAAGAAAATTATCAAAGGTAAATAGAAAGGATTTCAAGAACTCCGCCTTTCACACTAAAAACCAAATTCACCCGTTCACACAACATTCTTTGTCCCACAGTCCAGATGTGGTTTTTATATATTTTACAAACAATCATCACTACCTATTTCATATTCACAGTCATTGTGGAAAGTTTCAGAAATATCTGAATAAAGCCATTAAATAAATGAAATGTGCTCACATTTAATTTAAACAGATTCTAACATTTCATTTGTTCATTTAGGTTTATTCTCATTCAGCTGAGCTATTAATAAAAATAGCTTTAAAAGGTAAAGCTAAATTATGACGTGTTGGTGAATAATAGAACACTAAACTATGGGATTAGCTTAATGAACTGACCTGTACCGGAATGTTTGCAGTGTGAAGTGCCTTGAGACGACTCTTGTCGTGATTTGGCGCAATAGAAATAAACTTGGATTGAATTGGGGTCAGTGAGACTTTAAACAATGTTTTCATGACTGAAGTTATCTCAGAGCTGTTCTCCAGACAACACCAGCCACATAACAACATTTACACATGGAGGCAGGTTCCTTATAAAAGGAGAAACTACTAAAGTTTGATGTTTATTTAACTGAAATTCGTCAAAATGACCGCTAGATGGCAGTAAAACTGATTTAATTAACCCTTGTTGCATGGAAGGTTGCAGCCACACACACACACACACACACACACACACACACACACACACACGATGCTTCCGGTTAAATGACAAAAGTGTAAATTTAATAGCAAGAACATGTCAATAATTTAGATTAGCGCTCCATCTAGAGACAGGTTTGATCGATTATGTAAAAATGATCAGAGATCATCAATTAAAACAGAAAATAGTCATACCACTTTATTTGTCGAGCACATTTCAGTACAACATGAGAGACAACCAAAGCGCCTTACGTACAGAAGTACTAAAACATGGATCATATCAAAAACAGAGCAAAGGATAAAACAAGTAAAACTGCCAGAATGGCCATTCTAAAAAATGAGTTAAACCTAATAAAAATATGAATGAAAAGAACTAAAAGTAATAATTTAACAAGGAACAAGTCAAGATGTAAATAAAAGTGGGTTTTTAGTCGTGACTTTAAGGCTTCAATAGAAGCTGACTGGCGGATCGTAAGGTAAGACGTTCTAAAGAACAGGCGCCGCATGTAGAAACAAAAGGGGATGTGGCTATCCATCAGCTAACATCTCAACATTCCTAAAATTATGAATAGAAGAGTGTAAAGAGGCTAATTTCATTGTTTAAATTATAATAATGATAATGTCAATCTGCAAATCTTAATATCTTAGAGAACTTTTTCCGGCTCTTGGAGAGCACATACGCTTTTTTCCTCCTCTCCTCCCTATCTTATCTTACAAGGCTCTTTGTCTGTCTTTGGGTGGACGGCGCTTCTGCATTTTTTCTGGAAACTGGAAATTATTAAAAATGGATCTGGTCAGTTGGTCTCTCAACGCGATTGACAAGATTTTTTCAACGATGAGAACGGGAGAAGGGGCTCCCAGATGCCCCTCTGGGACAGAGCCAGCTGGGCATATCATGGACTCCTGGAAACAGTGGAACCTGATCTGCCTCTCTCAACTGTCTGTAGAGGATTCTGAAGACGTCTGGATATTCGTGGTGTTGGTGTTAGGTTTCCTGCTTTTTGGCCTGAGTGGTTACCTGGCTTACCGGAAAATTAACGAGCTTTTGAGGAATATTGGCTCAATCCTGGAGCTCAGGGATGGATTGCACAGCGCTGTGAACGCACAAACTCAAATAATTGTCAAAATGAGTCATAAGCTTGGAACTTTGGCTGAGATTCAGGCTCTGGCACAGAAGGTGAATTCGATCAAGGAGAAAGTGGACGGATCAGCACGGATTGGGATAAATTAATTACGCCATTATTGGATTTAGAGGGGTTGAGGACCAACAGAACTTTAAGACAGAGAGGAAATTATCTGTCTGGCCCAAAACAAGTTCTTATCTGAATCTGGTGCCCTTGAGCCTGCGAAGCTGAAGTGATTACTCCCCCTCAGAAGAAATGTGGAATGCTGCCGTCGCCATGGCAACTCTGTCTCCCTATCCCAGCCTGGGCGGGACTGCGACCGGTGAAGGCCGTTGAATCGTTTCCAGGAGTCACTGTGCTCTCTAAACCTAACGACCTCCCTCCCCTGTCCAAACGGAGGTGACGAGCGCTGCTCACCGCGGCTGCATGCACTGATGTGTGGAGAGTCCACAACCCTACCTCCCCACCTAGTGGACACTTCTTTTGTGTGATGTCTGAAGTCTGTTGCATTTCTGTCTGAGGTGTTTTTTTCATAGCAAAGCTGCCCTCCCTGTGGAGGGTAACTCTGAAGTGCCTTTTTTTCCTCCACCTGACCCAATCCTCATGTAAACCCCTCTGATCTCTATTAAGGTAACGCGACTCGGGTTGCGAATGACCACAGTCACCAATTCTTGTCATGTGTCTTTGCCTATGCATGTATGTCTAATCTCAGACTTGTGTGTACTGAAACTCTAATTTCCCTCTGGGATTAATAAAGCATCTTTGAATTGAATTGAACAACTGGCCTGATGTAAAAAAGACAAACAAAAAACAAACCTGGAAAATTCATGAACAAATATTCTTGTTCATGACTTCAATAATTAGAGTTTAGTTTAAAAATGTCTTTAAAAATGTTTTATGCTTTCCAGTTTTAACATTAAACTGAGGTGTGTGTGTGTTTGTGTGTGTGTGTGTGTGTGTGAGTGTGTGTGTGTGTGTGTGTGTGTGTGTGTGTGTGTGTGTGTGTGTAGCGTTGTTGTAAATATAACACGTTCTTCCTGCTCTGTGTGAATGACATTATGGTTGTTGTGTAAAGGTGAGAGGTGACGAGGTCAACGTGTCAGCTGGAGTGTGTGTCTGGTATGTGGCAAAGTTCTGCCAAGAAAAGACGTGTGAGTACACACAAGCACACACACACACAAACACACACACAAGCACACACACACAAGCACACACACACAAGCGCACACACACACATGCACACACACACATGCACACACACATACAAGCACCCACACACAAACACACACACAAGCACACACACATGCACAAGCACACATGCACATGCACACACACACGCACGCACACATACACACACACAAGCACACACACTCGTACATTTGCAGGTGCACAACGACCTCCCTAAGCTGTAGCACGGAGCATCTCAGGCCCATCAGAGAATGCAGAGTTTTTTCTAAGTGAACTTTGATCTCAGCTCTGCCTTCATCCTCCCAGCCGACCACAGCGGTAAAAGTATGAGCAGCTCTCAAACTGCAGGTTATAATTTTCTAAACGGATTCTATAGTTATGACTTATTTATAAAGCCTCATACACACAGACAGCAAAGCTATTATGAGTGTCCACGCTGGACAGAAGGAGTTATTAAAACTTACACGACTTAAACCAGGGTTTGGTTTGTCGTTGTGGCTTTAATTATCATGCAGACGTTCCACCATGTGACAAAAGCTTCAGATTTAAGCAGGAGTTTGTCAGAAAGCCTCTGTTGTTTCATCTGTATATAAATAAAGGTTGATCTGACTAATTTACATATTATTGCTTTTCATCAGTTACATTAATGTTTAAAGAAAATACATTTGTAATTTTTTTTTATCTAAAAAAACGTATTTAGTTACTAACTGTGTTTGCGGAATTATTTGTCACTTATCTTCCTCGGGGGTTTTTTTTTTTGCACAAAATATAATGTACAACAATTATAACAATCTCTACAAAGAATCAGTTTTACCAACATGAGATAGTACCAGAACAGGCTGAATTCCAACATATAGAAGAAGGATAATGAACAGGAAGTACTAACAACAACATATAAATAAACAAAATAAAAACAAACCCCAAACAGAACAAATAAGCAAACAAATGAACAAAAAGACTGATAATTAATTAAATCTTCCTCGGGTTTCATCGTGTCAAGTTAAATGTGTTACTTCCTGCCAGTAGTTTCAAAATAAAACTGGCAGACCGGGCCGGTGGTCGCCTTGGGCGCCCTCTGCTGGAGGGAAGCTGTCAGTCATCCTTCGTGACGTTGCTCTCTTCCTTCAGGTTAAAATAATAAATAATATAAATGACAGCTGAGACACGTGAGATTTAAAATATGTATTTTTAAATTATTGATTTTCTAAAAGGATATTAAATAGAAATGAATGGTGAAACTGATTTATTATTACCCTCTGGCGGGCCGAATTAAAAGCTAACGTTTATGTTTTATTAGCTAAATAAAACAGGTGAAATGTTTTACAAAAATCCGTGTTTGTTCAGCCAAAATGTATTTGTTTAACTAAAACAAATATAATTTTATTTATCAGTCTGCTTTTCCCGGTTGAGCCTCAAATTACCAAAACGTATTAAAATTACTTTACCAATAATTGAAAAACCTTTAGGATGGGAGTGTTTAAAGATCAAACCATTTCCATCTAGTTTGCACAGCCCACATTAACGACACAGGACTCCGAATATGGACATTCGTGTGGGGATCAGGGGTTTTCTGCCCTCTTGTGGCGAGAAAGGAGAACCGCAGCATTGATGTCAAGTTGGCCAAGACATGTAGAAGGTTCGCTTCCTGTTGGTACCTTCAAAATAAAACAGATTTGATGCGAGAGTTGAGACATTTTGTTGACTTTAACGTTGTTTATTTCACTTAGTAAGCGGTAAAATATGCACACATTAAATAAAATACGATGACTAGCCTTCACCAACCTAGAAAACCGTCGTACCAGACTCATAGGAAGGTTGACAAGGATTACACAGGTTAGTTTGTAATGTTTAATAATTTTATAAATGCTTGTTTCCTGGTTTTATATCGACTCAGACCACAGTAAAAAATACCAGAGAAACTACCGGCATGGTCCATCAAACTTGCAGAAAAAAAATATTTTCTTGTTTCCAAAAAGCCTTCAGTATTTTATAAAACCTGAAATTAAAAGTTTATAAAACTGTCAAATATTTGTACTTATTAGATCTACAGAAAGTTGAGTTAACAGGATTTCTTTTTCTCCATAGCTGAAGGACGAAGAGGAGTACTACCAACAAACATCCGCTAGATGGCGCCAATCCGCTGGATATTAAAGGTGAGCAGTAACGATTCCATACATTTTTACATGAACATGAGTGACTAATTTATTTACTTTCCTTCTGACATAAAACGTTGTTTCTCTGACTGAAGTAAAGAATCTTTTATTGTCATTTTTACAGCTGGGTTAACTTTAGTTGTGGGTTTGTTTAGCTCTACCTGTGTAAATGGTACAGTCTAAGGGAACCCACCTGGGTCATTAGGATAATTACTTGAACCTGTGCAGGAAGGAGGAAAAGCAGGTTGGTGTAGCTTTGTGCTTTTCATATTCGTATTTGTTATTTTAACTTTATTTGTGTCGAATGAACATTTAAATTAGGATCTTTCTCATTTTTGAACAAAGATTGTTGGTTTAGTTGTAAAACTGAACACTTGTTTCACTCCGGCTAATTCACCACCACTTTAGTCGAGTTGCTACGCTCCATGATCACAGTTAGATCAAAAACAGGAAAAATAAATGATTTGAAGTTACACTAGATATACAGAACAGCAAACATGTCTATTCCTAACATCTGTGAGTTGATTTGAGCAATGATGATAAAATATAGATAGATAGATAGATAGATAGATAGATAGATCATCTTTATTGACAGACTCTTAGGTCCAGATAAAATGTATATAAAACAACAGATCAATGAAACAAAATAGATAAAATAGAAATAAAAAGATAACAGCATAAAACTAAATTAAAATCTAAATGTAATTTAAAAACTTTACTATACACTGTTCCACACAAGGTTAACCACACAAACACTTCAACCAGTGTTTCCTTATACTGGACAAATAGCGACAACTGCTCACAGTAGGATCAGTGATTGCTAAAAATGATACTGTTGGCAGAGCTATCCAGTCGGCCTGTAAAAGTGCTTTAAAAGTACAAACGCCTGCTGTTACAAACATCTGGCTGGCACTGCCCCCTCTGGGTATTTTAAGTATGATCCTTAAGGCATCGTTGTGTGCAACTTGCAGCTTATTCATGCTGCTTTGATTGTAGGATGACCACAGTTGGGCTGTGTAGAGCGGAGTACAATATGCTTTAAATAAAGCCACCTTAACTGGAGGTGAACAAAAACTAAACTTACGTGCTATAGTGTTAGCTTGTGCATACAGCTTACAGCACTGTCTGTGGATGTCAGCATCATCACGCATTTGATCGGTTATAAAGTGGCCAAGGTATTTCACCTTCTCACACACATTAAGATCACTATTAGACAGTTTGAACACAGGAAAGTTTAGCTTTTTATCCTGCTTGGTTCTACATATCAAGATAGCACTTTTAACAGCATTATACTGAATATCGTACTGCACACCATATTCAGAGCAGATATTTAGGAGCTGCTGTAAACCAGTATATATATATATATATATATATATACTGTATATATATATAATAATAATAATAATAATGATAATAATGATAATGATAATATTGCACATATTCAGTAACTGAATGCAGAACATAAACAATCCCAGAGGAGTTCATGTCTGCAGACCACAGAATAAAAGTAACCTGGTTAAACAGGAACTAGTTAGTTAAATGAGATTAAACTGGTGACTGTTCTCACCCACTTTATGACATGGTCTGACCCAGTCTGAAGTCTGAAACACATCAGATGTTTAACAGGAAAAGTGGAAGTTTGGGGTTTACAATAAAATATGTGTGTTTAAACATATTCTGGATTATTCATTTCCAGTATGTAGATGTAAAAACTGTCTTGGGGCAGCAGCAGCTCAGCAGGTAGAGTGGCTTGTTCAGTAATCAGAAGGTTGCAGGTTTGATCCTGACTCTTGACAGAGATTTCTGCTTTTGTGTCCTTGGGCAAGACACTTAACCCGCCTTACCTGCTGGTGGTGGTCTGAGGGACCGGTGGCGCCTCTGTCAATGCGCCCCAGGGCAGCCGCGCTACAACGTAGCTCATCACCACCGGGGTGTGAATGGATGAATGATACTCTGTGTAAAGCGCTTTGGTGTCCTCATTCTAGATATTGTGTGTGTGTGTGTGTGTGTGTGTGTGTGTACACCAGATATCCCTCAGGATGACTTCCTGCTCAACACGACGAGGAGCAAAGGGTCAACCTGAAGATAGGAGAGCTTTGAGACGCTCCACTGAGTGTCTAAAAAAACAGACTCAGAATTCAGGATAAAAGAAATTTAACATCAAAACACAGATTTAGATTTAACATCAAATCTAAAAGTACAACCAGTGATTAGAAACAACACATTCATTTCCTCATCTTTCCTTTCAGGGTTCATTCTTGGTGGCTCCGGCTCTGGTGGCCCGTGGAGCTCCTAAAGCATCCATCATTACTTTGGGCAGCGTCGTTGCACAGGCGAGGAACCAGCAGGTGTGACAAGTCTTGTGTCTTTACTCCACATTCAGTCATAATTAGATGTGTTTCTGGTTATGGTTCAGAGGAAAAACAAAACGAGTTCTGATCCGTAGTAGTGCTGGAGCTCAGTAGGGCAATAAAAATGTCATCATGAAGTTTATAATAAAAATTCAAATAAGTTATTTCTTTATTTGTCCAGATTTAGGATTTGTTCTAACTGAGCTGTGTGAAGTTTCAGCATGGTCCAACAGATGTAGAAAAATAACTGTTTATAATAATAATATTAATAAAAATAAAACAATACTATTATTATTATTGTTATTATTATTATTGAGTTATTTTTCTACATATGTTTGTTGGACCATGCTAACGACTTTACAATAATTGTATTTTTTTATTATTATTATTATTATTACTGATTAAAACTGTAAAATGGTTTAATCGGTTCACAGGACATTGTTTTGATAGATTTTTAATCAATCAAATCTAAAAATGTGGTACAAATATTGTACTTTAGGTCTGGTTTCACTAAACTTGTCATAAAACCAGACAAGAGGAGAAAGATCAGTTTAGCAAGCTTCGGTGCAAACAGAAAACAAGTGTTACTCTGCCCCCTTGTGGCCACGATGGAAATATCAAGTTACCAAGAAAAGTAAAGGGCTCATTTCCTGTTAGTAACTTAAGCATGTTTGGTTGGAGTTGAGACCTTTTGTTGATTTAAGACTTGTTTGGATCTCTTTATAACTAGCAAACTATAAACATATTAAAGTAAAAAATAAACAATAAAAAATGGTCGTAAAGGTAACAGACGCCCTCTAGCGGACAACTGAATATTACATAAACCACAAAAAACTGTCATGGCGGCTACCGCCAGGCTGACTGGTCGCCGGTTAGTTTAAATTTAACAGAGGTGCTTTTATTAGATCAAGAGCGAAATGGCTTGAGGAAGGTGAACGCAATACCGCATACTTTTGTGGACTTGAAAAAAGACGACAGGAGAGGAATTTAATTAATTCACTTATCATCAACAATGTAGAATGCACGGATACCAAAATTATTGCTGAAGAAGTTTATACATTTTATAAAGACCTCTATTCATCATCTAGTGGCAATGAATCAAACCTATTGGATAATATTACACATCTCATCCCAAAAATCAGTCAGGAATTTAAAATGATATGTGATGCAGAGATTGAGATTTTTGAAGTAGAGGCAGCAGTCAAACAACTTTCCGTTGGGAAATCCCCTGGTCAAGATGGTCTGACATCTGACTTTTATAAACATTTTGGGAATAATATTAAAGATCAAACAAGGACTCATCTCTTTGATTCTGAAGAATGGCAAAGATAAAAAAAATTCTAAGCAATCTAAGACCAATTACGCTCCTTAATGTGGACTACAAAATACTCGCTCATGTTGTGGCTAATAGGCTCAAAGAAGGTATTTTACAAATCATCAGCGATTCCCAATCTGGGTTTATCAGGGGTCGCTCCATACATAACAACATTAGGTTGGTCCTAGATTTGTTAGATTACAGGGACACAATTGAGGATGATGGCTTTGTTCTTTTTTTGGATTTCTGCAAAGCCTTTGACCGAGTCAACCATTCCTTCATGTTAGACACGTTACACCATTTTGGCTTTGGAACAAAGTTGTGTGAAATTGTTCAAACCTTATACAGGGATATTAATAGTACTGTACTGTTGCCATCTGGAACCTGCAAACGTTTTAACATTGAAAGAGGCATCCGACAGGGGTGTCCAGCCTCCCCTCTTCTTTTTATCATGGTGGTGGAAATTCTCAGCATCATGATTAAGAATAGTCAGATAGAGAAATTAGATGTTTTTGGTAATTCGTTAGCTATAATTCAACTGGCAGACGATACTACGCTCTTCCTTAAAAATAAGGAACAGATCCCAATTGCTTTACAAGTAGTTAGTTGTTTTTCAGAAGCCTCAGACCTTTATTTAAACATAGATAAATGTGAATTAATGGCCATTCATAATCATCCTCAAATAACTGCATGGCATACCTGTTAAAGATCAAGTCAAGTATTTGGGCATTACAATCTCAAAAAACTTAGAAATGAGAGAAAAATGTAATTTTGAGAGCTTAATTAAAAAGAGTAAAAGTATTTTAAACATATGGCTACAAAGAGATCTCTCAATTTTTGGTAGATTACTTCTATCCAAGATGGAAGGATTGTGAAGAATTATCTATCCGGCTTATTCTCTAAGAATTCCTCAAAATATTATTAAAGAAATTAACCAAAACAATTTTAACTTTATATGGAAAAACAGACATCATTATATAAGAAGGAATGACATCATCAAATCAATAGAGGAAGGGGGTCTCAATGCAATCGATTTTGATATAATGAATGGTGCACTTAAGTTAAAATGGCTACAAAATTTTATAAAGAATATAAATATGTTGTGGTTTAATCTTCCTGCTAAAATTTTCTCCAGTGTAGGCGGAATCCAATTGCTTCTTCAATGTGACTTTGAATTATCCAAACTCCCTATTAAGTTATCCAAATTTCACGAGCAAGTTCTACAATATTGGAAATTAATGTATGCACATAACTTCACACCGCGCAACACGCCAATATGGAACAACCGTTATATCCTGATTAAAAGGAAATCTTTTTTTTTTAAATGATTGACATGGAGTATGGTCCATTTTGCATTTGATGGACCAGAATGGAGAATTTCTTAATTTTACGGCTTTCAATCGCAAATTTAACCTAACTTGTTCTTCTAAGCAATATGCCGAGGTAATCAAGGCAATCCCACCAGCTATATATGCTAATTTGAAAGGCACTTTGTTGTACTCTCGCCTTATTCCAATAATGCCTCCTTTAACAATTAAGAACTGTTCTTTTGTGGACAGGAACTGCAATAATAAAATCCTTAGATGTTGGCTCACTGACGTCCTCTTTCCCTTACCTCTTAGAAGACAGGAATTAGTACGTCAATTTAGTAATTCTGATGTTAAAAACATTAGATGCAACTATCTCAAATTCTCAATCCCTCCTAAAGCCAAGGAAGTTCATTTTAAAACTATAAACAGTATTTATCCTTGCAAAGATTTCTTGCAGTCTAAATTTAATATTGGAGAGAACGACTGTGCCTTTTGCACTTCTAATATAGAAACTGAGATACATTTATTCTTCACATGCATCTTTACCAAATGTTTCTGGGATAGTTTTCACTCATGGTTAACGCATAACAATTTCATTATACGCTCCTTATCTTTTTCTGACATCAAGTATGGTATTATTTTGGAAAATAAAATGCAGCAATTCACTGTCAATGATTTGATTATTTTCGCTAAATTCTTAATACACAAATGTAAATTTGGCAATATCAAACCGATCTTTATTGTTGTTTTGAAAGAACTTGCATACTTTATGGATTCTCTTAAATTATGTAGTTCCAAGAAAGCCATTTGGCTCTATAACAATTTGGTGAATGTTTCCTTTACCCCTAATGTTGTTTGATGTAATATATAATTTTTTTTTGGTTATGATTTCTGCAGGTTGATATTGAGCTAGGTTAATATTATTGTTTCTGTTTGTACACCTGCTTTTTTTTTTGTTTTGTCATGCTCAGAATTCAACTGTAAATACTGATTCTTATGTAAGCCTGTAAGCTTCATTGGTTAAATAAAACTTGTTTAAAAAAAGTTTATATTTAACTATATTTAAACAGCTTGTTTCCTGGTTTAATATCGAGTCCAATTACGGAAAGAACAGCGAAAGTAATCAGCAAGGTCTAAAAAAAACAAGTAGAATTAAAGCTGCAAGCAGCGTCGTTCGGCCCTCGCAGCTCCGCGCCGCTCCGGTCTGCCGTCGCACCAGTGCACGTCTGACAGAACAGAAACGTCAACCACCCCGACACCAGAAACCGCGAATGGCCTCCTAGTCTGCACCTCACCCTGACTCAGCATCCCCTCTGAGCTCACCATTAAATTGAATATTAAGATTACGGCGTTACGCCAGAATTCGCCATGGCATCAAAGCCCCTCCCTTTCTGGAAAGCTATCAGATCTGAATGGTCATTACAGCATCATGAAGACAGTGCATGACCTTAGGGTCATGTTGACTAAATTAGAGGGGACAAATATGGGCATTTCAGCATAAAAAATAAATTCCTGTAGTCAGGGGGCGGGGCTTAGGTGATGTCAGCTGTCCACATTGTCATTGTTTACAGATATGGTCAATGATCACACAGACAAAGTTCGAAAAAGATCTGATCATGCACATGGGAGTTATTAAGTCAAGTAAAGTAATGGCGAAAGGTCAACGTTTGAGGCTTAGCCACGCCCACACCTTTCAACTTTTGAAAAATCCGACGGTTGAATTTTTTCCCCTATGTCTTAAGAGTGTATTGCAGAAGTTTGAAGGTGATTGGTGAAAAGGGCGACGGAGCATCACTCTCCAAACAATGTGTGCGAAAACCACTAAATCACGTACTTGCACCAAAATGGCCGACTTCCTGTGCGACTTTACGCTTGGCTCCAAGAGACTTTTTTGTAGGTCCTGAGACCCCACATTAGTGTACCAAATTTCGTAATCCTCAGTCAAAGCATGGCTTGGGGCTGAAAGTTTTAATGGCTCTAGGGGGCGCTATTTAAGAATATAGGCCACGCCCACAAACTTCAGCTGTCTATTTCTCTTGGAGCTCAGACTAGGATCACTCACCAGAAGTTTCGTAGCAATATCACGATAACTGAAGAAATGAGACAAACGTATTTCCATGGCGTGATGGCGATTTTCGCCATGGTCCCAAAGCCCCGCCTTTTTTCAAAACCTGCCAGTACTGGAGACCAAGTAACCTCAACTTGTCTACTGCTGTTTGCCACAGAATCCTGGTGATTGGGTAAAAGGAGTCCAGTAGGGAGCTGTGAAAAAAAGAGTAGCGTGGCGACAGGTCAAAGTTTGAGGCTTAGCCACGCCCACACCTTTCAACTTTTGAAAAATCCGACGGTTAAATTTTTTCCCCTATGTCTTAAGGGTATATAGCAGAAGTTTGAAGGAGATTGGTGAAAAGGGCGACGGAGCATCACTCTCCAAACAACGTGTGCGAAAACCACTAAATCGCGTACTTGATCCAAAATGGCCGACTTCCTGTGCGACTTTGAACTTGACTCCAAGAGACTTTTTTGTAGGTCCTGAGACACCACATTAGTGTACCAAATTTCGTAATCCTCAGTCAAAGCATGGCTTGGGGCTAATAGTTTAAATGGTCCTAGGGGGCGCTATTTCAAAACATAGGCCACGCCCACAAAATTCAGCTGTCTATTTCTCTTGGAGCTCAGACTAGGATCACTCACCAGAAGTTTCGTAGCAATATCACGATAACTGAAGAAATGAGAGACAAACGTATTTCCATGGCGTGATGGCGATTTTCGCCATGGTCCCAAAGCCCCGCCTTTTTTCAAAACCTGCCAGTACTGGAGACCAAGTAACCTCAACTTGTCTACTGCTGTTTGCCACAGAATCCTGGTGATTGGGTAAAAGGAGTCCAGTAGGGAGCTGTGAAAAAAAGAGTAGCGTGGCGACAGGTCAAAGTTTGAGGCTTAGCCACGCCCACACCTTTCAACTTTTGAAAAATCCGACGGTTGAATTTTTTCCCCTATGTCTTAAGGGTATATAGCAGAAGTTTGAAGGAGATTGGTGAAAAGGGCGACGGAGCATCACTCTCCAAACAACGTGTGCGAAAACCACTAAATCGCGTACTTGATCCAAAATGGCCGACTTCCTGTGCGACTTTGAACTTGACTCCAAGAGACTTTTTTGTAGGTCCTGAGACACCACATTAGTGTACCAAATTTCGTAATCCTCAGTCAAAGCATGGCTTGGGGCTAATAGTTTTAATGGTCCTAGGGGGCGCTATTTCAGAAAATAGGCCACGCCCACCAGATGTTCACATCAGATCTTTTGGGGGGCCGGACTAGGATCACTCACAAGAAGTTTCGTGACGATATCTTTGGAAATGACGAAATGGGAGGCAAACGTAAGGCCAAGGCGGTACGCCTGAATTCGCCGCGCCACCACAGCCCCGCCCTCTGCCGAAAACTCCCATAAAGTGACGCCAAGCAACCCCCACTTGTCTTGAGTTACCAGCTACAAATTTGTGGTGATTAAGTGAAATGGGGCAATTTGGGACCTTTCACAGTAAAACTTGATCTTTTTGGTCCTGAGGGGGCGGGGCTTGTGTGATGTCATCATCCGACCTTTCAATTTACTTTGTGGGTGGATGACGAATGACCACAGAAAGTTTGGTAACTCTATTCCATTCAGTTATGAAGTTATAGCAATTTAAATATTTTTGGCGAGTAGTCAAACTTCGAGGCCTGGCTCCGCCCCTTCAACATATACGAAAACTCAGAATCCTTATCTCATTTTGTTCGCCCATCCCTTCTGAGCAATTTTACACAATTTTTGAGACGATCGTGCGAAAAATGATCGAGCAATCCAATCAGAAACGGACCCTAAAAACGGCAAAAACGGCAAAAAATCGCCATTTCAACCCAAAATGGCCGACTTCCTGTTTGATATTGACCATGGTTGCAAGAGACTTTTCTGTGCGGACTGTTGAGTACTACAAGTGTACCAAATTTCATAACTGTACGATAAACTAAGCTTTATGGAGAGGGGTTTTTTTCACTTTGTAGGGGGCGCTGTTCAGCCATTTTCTTTGCGATTTTTTTGGGACCTTTAAAATATCAAATTTTTCACCAGGCCTGACAAGTGTGCAAAATATTGTGAGTTTTGGGGTATGTTAAGGTCCCCAAAAAGCTGTTCAAAGGGGGCACGGAATAACAAAAAATAATAATAATCAGAGCAAAAACAAGAGGCCTTCGCAGCGCTTTCGCTGCTCGGGCCTAAAAATATTTATTTGTTGTGTTCAAAAAGCTTTTGGTTTTTATTAAGTTTTGAAATCGCTAATTGTAAAATATGTAAACTACCATATGTATTTACATCTTAAAGATTAACAGAAATATATTTGATCGTTTTCCACTGTTTTTACAAATTTTTTTTATCAGCTCCAACAAATTGAAACAAGGAGCTGTGCCGCTGAATGTCCACCAGATGGCGCCGTTTCACCGTCTAGTAAAGGTAAGCAGACCCTTTCAGCCAGTGGAGACATAAAAATCCCTTCAGGACAATGAAGAGCAGTAGAAACTAATGTCGAGGAAAAAGCTAAAGCTAGCTTCTGTGTGATGAAGGTGAGTTTAACACTCTAGGCTCGTGATTTAAGACTTGTTTGGGTAACTTAAAACTAGTAAACTATAAACATTAAAGTAAAAAATAAACAATAAAAAATTGTCGTAAAGGTAACAGACGCCCTCTAGCGGACAACTGAATATTACATAAACAACAAAAAACTGTCATGGCGGCTACCGCCAGGCTGACTCTGGTCACCGGTTAGTTTATATTTAACTACTTTATTTAAACAGCTTGTTTCATTGTTTAATATCGAGTCCAATTACGGAAAAAACAGCGAAAGTAATCAACAAGGTCTAAAAAAACCAAGTAGAAAAATATTAGTTTTTTTTGTTGTGTTCAAAAAACTTTTGGTTTTTATTAAGTTTTGAAATCGCTAATTGTAAAATATGTAAACTACCATATGTATTTACATCTTAAAGATTAACAGAAATATATTTGATCGTTTTCCACTGTTTTTATCATTTTTTTTATTTATCAGCTCCGACAAATTGAAACGAGGAGCAGTGCCGCGGATGTCCACCAGATGGCGCAGTTTCACCGTCTAGTAAAGGTAAGCAGACCCTTTCAGCCAGTGGAGACATAAAAATCCCTTCAGGACAATGAAGAGCAGTAGAAACTAATGTCGAGGAAAAAGCTAAAGCTAGCTTCTGTGTGATGTGAGTCTAACACTCTAGGCTCATGGAAATTACACATTACAAATTCTTTAAAGTACATTTTCTTAAATTGACCCAAATTTAGTCAGAAGTTTTGATAAACTCAAAATTTTATCACTTCCACATTAAGTGTTAATAAAAACAAGAGTCAAGCAGCTCTTTTTAAAAAGATGATATATTACAGAAACACGATTTTAAAATTACTTACAGACGTAAAATACTTTTTTCTTCAGCACCATGTTTGTGTTGAAATGTCTTCAACACAATGAAAACAAATAGTTGAGGTCATTTTCTTTAAGGGACAGATTCTTTATGTTCTAACTGTCCCACCAGTTAATTATATAAAAAATTAAAACAAATAAAACTAAAACGGCCCCGTAGAACCAGAAATCACTTTTCACTCAGTCCCTGCTGACGGATGTTCATCTCCACCGTGTCACTGCCCTTCTCTCACCCTCACTCCTCTCTAAATATTAAAATAATTAAGATTTTATTTAATAAATGTAGTTCGGTTTCACTAAACACAGGAACAAACCTGTTGAGTCAAACTGCAGCAAGAAAACAGGAATGTGAGAAGTGGAGTCACCGTTTAATCATGGCAGTGGAAACAGCACAGTACAGATGAAACTAGATAAGGGAGGGATTACAGTTTTAGTCACGGCCAGATTCTTTGGTTGGTGGAGGTGTGAACAGAAGCATCACAGCTGTGCAGTCGAGCTGCATCAAATAAATACAACTGAAAGTCACGTCTGCTGGAAATAATCCTCGGTTCTTATTTTAATCTCAAAGCACCCAGTTGGTTTTAAATAAATACAATAGAATATCACTATTTCTGTACAAATGTAATGCACATTTCCCTAGAAGAGACTAAAATGGAGGACTTTATTTTATAGAATTAGCACCTTTCCACAGTTTCACTCAGTAACGTGTGCATTTTTATTCTCTGCTGCAGGAACAGAAAACACCGGGTCGGGATCAGCACCGGAATACTGAAGTGGTGTCTGGAGGCCACTCAGGTACGTGATGGCTTTAGTCTCGCTTCACCGTCTCTCTGGTCTCACTAACCTTTAAAAAGCACCACATATATATATTCTAATGATCCGTTTGAGCTCTGAGGCACACTGTTAGATAATAAAGCTTTTAGAGCAGAAAGACGACTCCGATCAGAGCCTGATGGTGGCATGTGGTCCGTTCCCTGCTTGCTTTATTAGAAGTGACAGGATGTGACGTAACCGATGCTTAGATTAGGACAAATCTGGCTTTAGAAGAATAGATTCGGGTGTGAAACTGTTGGTCCTGTTGCTGCATGTGGGAATTACAGAAGTAGGATAACGTCTGATCGTGGACCTTTTCTTAAAGAGGAGGGGAGGTGGAGCAGGAAGTGGATGAAGGTGTCAGCAGGGAGGAGTAAGCCTGGGTCCAGGCCCGTTGAAGAACACTTTGTTTGATTCCCAGGAACGTCGTTCTTCCTGTTTATTTTCCTCCCAGTCGATGTTTCCTCTCTTTGGTCCATGTTTTGCTGGGAGGGCTCCAGAGGCACGTAGGCGTGTGTGTGTGTTTATATCATTTACAAGTTAATTTACAAATTACTGGGCCTGTATGTTTATCGTGTGTGTGTGTGTGTGTGTGAGTGAGTGTTCAGCCTTGGAAACAGACAGGTCCAACTTCAAACCCAAACTGCTGGTTGCTCTCCCCAAAGTCTGACACCTTGATGTCCAGCAGAGGGAGGTGCTCCACCTGAGGCGTGTTGATCTCCAGGACCGTCCTGTCGAAGCCTTTCCGGTACTGTGGAGAGAGACGGGGACACGCGTCAGATTTCCAGGTAACCCGCCCAGAACACACACTCAGAATCAGCTGTGAACTCACGGAGCAGCCGTCCACCAAGGCTTTGATGTAAGGGCTGGTCTCGTAGCTCAGCTCTTCCTCCTTGGCGCCTCTGAAGTGCAGCGCCCTCTTGTGGTTGTTCTTGGCGCTTCGGTCGGCCCAGGCCACGGAGCGGTGGCAGTGGTAGGTGAGGTTCTGACGGGCCTGTACGCTCAGGAGACGCAGGAAGCCCAGCTGGACCACGCCCACGGGCTCGCCGTTCAAATCCACGTAGGAGAACTGAGATCAGGAAGTAAACGAGTGAAGGTCATGGCGGCGGCCATTTTTAACCTCTCCGAGTGTTACTGACCTTGCTACCAGTGGTGAACTGACTGTACCACGACCCTGGAGTCTCTTTGTCCCAGGAGCTCATCTTCACCTGCAGTCAGAAAGGTTCCCGTGGCATCAGTTAAACCAGTTTAGTTTGATGTTTCTATGATGATTTAGGTCTGACTGACCGTGTCGACGTCTCTGGGGTACAGACACGTCTCTCCTTTAGTGAAATTACAGAAGACCTTGAAGGAGTCTCTGGAGCAGCCTTGGTTTGGGTCAATCCAGTACTCTCCTGCAGAAAGGTGAGAAGTTACAGAAGCTCTGGTGGTGTTGGTGGCTTTTACTCTAAAGGAAACCGAAAACAACCCGAATAAGCAGCATGTGATCCTCTCACCATCCTGGAGGTCCGGCTGGCTGAGCTGCAGGTCCTGGCAGGTGCGAGCCGGACTGTCCTGAGTCCCCAGAGGGAAACGCATCGTCTCGATCTCCTGCCTTAGCGAGTTCAGGGATCCGAAGATCTCCTCCATGCCTTCACTGCCCATCAGGAACTCCGTACCAGCGGTGTCGGAGGCTGGCGCGTCGGGGTCGAACTCAGGCAGCAGCTGGCTGGCATCGATGGAGCGTTTAGTCTTGGGACTCCTCAGAATGGGCAGAGGCTGAATGGCCTCGCCTGGGGGACCCTGGCACAGAAGAATCTAATTTAACTCCGATTTTTATGAAGTATTTAAACAAGTATTAAACTTACAGGAGGCCCAGGAGGTCCTTGCACACCCTTCTCTCCCTTTGGACCTGCTCCTCCCTAAAGCAGAAAGATTTTAGAATCAGCCATTTATACATTTTGTTAACACGCCTCAACTAAAGCCGTGCAAACACTAACTCACACTGGAGCCCTTTGCTCCTTTGACACCTTGCGGACCCTGAAAAACAGAGCAGACGTCAGTTTTCCAACAATGACAAGAAGATCTGAATAAGATGGTAAAAAACTCACAGGAAGCCCAGGAGGACCAGCAGGACCCAGAGGTCCAGTACCTCCAGCCATGCCCTGTAGGGAGACACGTTTTATAATAAATGATAACAGGCGTGGAGCTGCTGCTCATGACGTTAACTCACAGGTTCTCCTTTAGGTCCGGTGGATCCATGAGGCCCAGGCATGCCCCGGTCTCCTTTCTCTCCCTGCTCTCCTGAAGGTCCGATCAGACCGATGAGACCCTGGTGACCCTTCTCACCCTTTGCACCAGGATCTCCACGCAGGCCAGGTAGACCGGGAGGTCCCTGCAGCACATCAGAGGAGGAGGTGAGGAAAAGGTAAACTCACATTTAACCAACCAGCTTTAGTGAATAGTGATGATGTCATTGACTTACGATAGGTCCAGGTGGGCCCGTCTGTCCAGCAGATCCTGGAGATCCTTGCTCTCCCTGAAACATCAAACAGGATCAGCTGCTGGATTCTAACTAAATGCAAACGCTGCCGATTCTGATTCCCAGGAAAACCCACCACTGATCCTGGAAGTCCTCTGAGACCTTCTGTTCCCGGTTTTCCCGGCTGACCCTGAGGACCAACGGGGCCGGTCTTCCCTGGGGGCCCGACGGCACCTGGATCCCCCTAAAGGTGACGAGAACCATCAGCGTGTTAATTTTCTACTTCTGCATGAGAAACTCTGTAGGCTTAAAGTGTGTTTTATGTTGTAATCCAGGTCCTCCGCTACCCAGCATGTTTTAGTTGTTTCTCTGCTCCAACATCTGATTTTAGTCAGCAGGGAAACACCTGAAACACGCTGGTTAGCAGACCTCCAGGAGCATGAATGGCCATCACTGCTTTGGAGGCTGATCTGAATCTAAATGTGCTGAAATGTATATTTTTATTTTGACATGTTAAGAGTTTGAGTAATAAAATCACAAAATTAATGTAATTTATTAATTTGACTGAAGCTTAGAACAATGAAGCTGTTTAAACAAAGCTCATAATTCCCAGCTTTACTTTTGTAAATGTAAAATTACTATTTTTATGGATGGAAATGATTTACTTAACGGGATCAGGAGACTTGTCCTCTTTAACTCATTCACTGCATGTCTTTACTGTGTGGGCGTCGGACGAGCCCCCGCTCCGTGAGAACAAACATCTCAGCTCTAAAGCCGATCTTCATCCGCGTACGTCACACGTCACGTGATCAGGAAGCAGAACATCCATGCGTTAGATCGTTTTGGGCCGCTGCTGTAAAAAAAAGTGAGGCACGAACCGGAAAAGCGTCTGCCGATCACAATTCAACAACGGATCATGAAAGAACGGATAACGCTCGAAACGCGCGGATTCTTCCTGATGTAAGAGGCGACTCTCCGCTTTGTTTTGGTAGCTTTGGCGTTGACATCATCCTAGCGCGCAAAGTCCTGTGACTCTTAAAAAAACGGTGAGAAACGCTGGCAGCGAATGAGTTAAGGGTTTTCTAGTGTTTAAATCTGCATGTTGATCATCTGTAAAAACGACTCACTTTGGTTCCCTTCTCTCCTTGTCGGCCCTCCGGTCCTCTGGTCCCAGCAGGTCCCTGATGAATAAAATAGTTTAGGAATTATTTATCTATCGGATGCTTATTTAAAAGCGATAGGCAGATCCATCCATCTGGGCTATCAAACTTTACCCTTTTTCCTGGAGGACCAGGTGGTCCGTTCTCACCGGGAGGTCCTGGAGAACCCTGTAACAGGAAATGGATCCATGAGATTTAGGGGACAAACCGTGTTTGATGTTCCTGTTGCATCGTTTTACTCACCGACTCTCCTGCTTCACCGTCCTCTCCTCTCTCTCCTTTGGCGCCATCTTGACCCTGAAGTCAAAGCCGATCAGGATTAGATGAGATGTTCGGTGGTGCAGAAGATGGTCTGTAAAACTAAAGACACTTACTCTGGGTCCAACCTCACCAGGAGCACCAGGATCTCCAGGGGAACCAACTGGGCCCTGAAATTACAGAACCAGTCACGATAAGTGACAGGTCTGGGTGTCTGGATGGTAGAAGAACTGCTTCACTGCGTCTTACTGGGTTTCCTTTGGGTCCATCATCTCCAGGTCGTCCTCGTCCTCCAGCAGGTCCAGCAGTTCCAGGTTGTCCAGCTTCTCCCTTCTCTCCGCGTTCTCCACGAAGACCCTGACAACGAGAACACGGCTGTTAGCTAACCGGTCAGCGGGGCATCAGAAGACTTTGGCTCACTCAGGTACTCACCTTCTTTCCTGGTTCTCCAACAACTCCAGGTGCTCCCGCCTCACCAGGCTCTCCCTGTGGAGCAAACACTGAATGTCTTATAGCAGCTATTTTATGAGAGACCATTAAAGTCATGTAGGAAAATCCTCCAATGCTGCACCTTCTCTCCAAGAGGTCCAGGATTACCCAAACCACCAGGAGGACCTTGAGGTCCCTGAAATGCAACCATGAAACAAATGTAATGAGAGACAAAGTTCCTACTAACAGACCTGACTTGGTAAAAACTACAGAAGCAACTAGAAGAGCTCCAAGCACTCACGTCGGCTCCGTTGGGTCCAGCAGGTCCGCGGGGTCCTGGAGGTCCAGGAGGACCCTGGAGACATAAAAAAGTTGTATTGCTGTTGAAGAAAGAAGCCACATCTCCAGTTGTTTTAAGCTCACCAATGGCCCAACGTCTCCGGTCTCTCCCTTCTCACCCGATGGTCCAGGCAGGCCCTGTAGACCAGAAGAAGTTTAACCAAAAACTGGTTAGCAGCTTAGCGCAGGAACCTAAACACGAGCGACTCCAACAGAAAACTGTTTATTGGTTTTTCTTCTTTCACCTGAAGTCCGATAGGTCCCGGAGCTCCCGGGAATCCTCGAGTTCCTTCGTCACCTTTAGCTCCAAAAGGTCCCTGCTACCCCCTTGGTCCCAGCTCTCCATCTGCCCCCTGCCCCACAGAGGAGATAAGAAATGGTATGCAGCCCACATCCAAGCACCAAATCAGCATTTTGATCTGTTTCTACTCACAGCAGGACCGGGTTGGCCAACTGGACCGTTTGGGCCAGGTGGACCAGGAGGACCCTAACATGAAAACACGCATTTTAGCTTTAAAACATGAATATTATTAATAATAATAATACGACACACAAGGGCTTCACTAAGTCACTCACATGCTCTCCTTTCCCCCCCTTGGCTCCCTTCTGACCGTGTTCTCCAACTTCACCCTGAAGACACGTTTTATCAGTTTGAGCACATACGACTATTATTGGTCAGGATAATAGATGCACGTTCATTTAGAATATTTAATGAGGAATATTAGAGGAGGTTCTTTTTGCTTTGGACATGAAGGTGTTTCTAGTTACCTTTACATGTTTCGACCGTCGTCTGCGGTCTTCTTCAGAAGTCTCACAGATGTTTGTGTGACGCGTCTTTATCAGCTGTTCTTCCGGTGGGCGTGGCCAACCCGGAGCTGGCTGGTCTTTGGAGAAGGGAATCCCAGGTGCAAGACAGCTGATAGGCTCCCTCGTCTCTGTTCATGCTCCCGTTTCCTCATTTCTATTGCCTCCCTGACCCAACGTTTGAACCGGTTGTTCTCGGTGTTGATAATTTTCCCTTGATCCCAGTCCATGATGTGATTATTTCGTTTGCAATGATCTGACATGGCTGACTTGAAGGTTTGCTCCTCTGCTTTTTTTTTTTGTTGTCCTTGTGAGGCAACAGAAATAAGGAAACGGGAACATGAACAGAGACGAGGGGGCCTATCAGCTGTCTCGCACCTGGGATTCCCTTCTCCAAAGACCAGCCAGCGGAGGTGGGCGTGACCGACCCGGCGGATCTGACAGATCCGGCTTGGCCACGCCCACCGGAAGACCAGCTGATAGACGCGTCACACAAACACCTGTGACACTTCTGAAGAAGACCGCAGACGACGGTCGAAACATGTAAAGGTAACTAGAAACACCTTCATGTCCGAAGCAAAAGGAACCTCGTTTAATATTTAAAAAGAGGACATAATGAACATTGTAAAGGATTTAATAAGGAATATCTATAATTAGGATCTAAAATGTCCCATAACTAAAATAATGTAGAAGTCGGTTTTGTGTCGACTGTGACTAAAGTCTTGGGACGGTCATGTGGAGTTACTCACCTTATCTCCATCCTCTCCAGGTACTCCGGGTGATCCAGCAGGGCCGGGCAGACCCACTGGACCCTGGACTCCATCCCGCCCTGCTGGGCCAATGGGGCCTTTCTCGCCCTGTAAAGGAGAACGTCTGAAGTTATTCCGTCTTTAGCTTGCCACGCCGAGTTAAAGGATATATTTTAGGTTTGTGTTACTGATTAAAAACGTCCTGATAACTCACTGGAACGCCCTTCTCTCCAGCTTGTCCTGGTGGTCCTTGAGGACCTGGTCTGCCAGGAGGTCCCACAGGTCCAGCGGTTCCAGCAGAACCTCTCTCACCAGGAGAACCCTAGAAAGTACACATGTTGGTACACTTAACAGTGAGCGAGTACTTCTACCTTTGATTGGGTCTTCTGACATCAACATCAGCCTGACTCTGACAGAAACGACCTTAACCCTCAGGCTTCACTTTAACTTTCATACAAAAGAGTCATTAGAGGGCAAAAACGTCCGCTTGTAAGGGTTTTTTTTAGCTTTCTCGCCTGGGCAACATATGGAGAAATGACAGAATTTGGTGGTGAACAGTAAAAATCATAAATTTGACTACTTTGTCCAAAATGAAACCATAACATCACAGAAAGCATGATTACTTGCTGCAGATGATGCAGGATCAAAAACTGTGGTTTGCATTGAAGTCAATGGGACGTTTTTGCCTCTAATGGCTCGAGTGTATAGTGAATTTTAAATCTGTTGCTATGTAAAAACTATAAATGCAAAAAATTCAAAATTTTAGATATTTCATAACATAATCAAGACTGATTGGAACTAAACACCCCCAGGCAAAAAAAAAAAGTCTTTTTTAGAAAATAACTCAGTTTTAGTTTTTCTTCTTCATAAATTACATCAATGACTGAGTATTTAAACTGGCATTTCAAGGGTTAAAAGCCTCAAAATGACTGATTTTTTTCATGTTTGAGCAGGGCTGAAGTTGTTCAACATATGTGTGAAAAAAAAAACATTAAAAAAAATTTTATAGCCACTATTACAAGCGGATGTTTTTGTCCTCTAAAGTCTCAAGTGTTTCTTTCATAGTGTTCCCTTGGTCTATTTTAAAAATTCCAAATTTGTCCAGAGAGCGGTTTTGCGACAACATTTTTTTACCGTATGCACAAACGGTGGTGAAATGGTGTCAAAACGAAAAACAAAAAACTGCCCAAATGGACAAAAAAGTCCCTAACGAAGCCTGAGGGCTAAGTTTCATAAGATTGTTCAAAACATACAGCAGGTCCAGGAGGTCCAGCAGGTCCTTCGCTTCCCTTCAGTCCTCCACCACCCTGGAAGGAAACATCAAAAGATCTCATCACGGTTTCACCTGAGCTCCACTAAACCCTCTAGAGAAACATAAAGCATCAAACTCTGATGGTCTGAACTCGTTTCACTCACAGGGGTTCCAGGAAGTCCTCTCTCTCCAGGGAATCCTCTCAGACCAGGAGGCCCATCTTTACCAGGGCCTCCTGGAGGTCCGGGGTCTCCCTTGGTGCCCTCTTTTCCTGACGGACCAGAAAGTCCCTGCTCTCCTGGAGGACCTGGAGGTCCAGGGTGCCCACGCTCACCCATGGGGCCCGTTTCACCGGATGGACCCTAGGAGGATGGAGGGAAAAGACTAAATATGACTGCGTTGTTGCAAAAGCTGTGAAATGATGGAACCGGATGGATTAACCCACCTGAGGTCCTACAACTCCAGGAGGCCCAGGTGGACCCACTTTACCTTGGAACCCCTGTAGAAGAAGACTTGGTGAACCTAAAGATGCAGCAGAACACCTTAAACTAAGTTTATCTACAAACTTACGACTTCTCCTCTCTGTCCAGGATGTCCAGGCAGTCCGTCCTTTCCTGGTGGTCCCTGTGAAGTATTAGTTTACCTTAATTCCCCAAAAACTTCAGCTCCCATTTCAAAACAATAACCTAAAAGTGTTCAGCAGCAAAAAGCACTTACTGGAGGTCCCTTTGGTCCGGGGAAGCCGTTGGCTCCTTGAGGTCCGGGTAATCCCTGATCAGACCATGACATCGTATAAAATTAGAACATAAATTATAACCTAATTAAATCGTTTCATGATTTCCTGTAGCAGCAAATAAGAACTCACCCTCTCTCCAGGAAGACCAGGAGGGCCGTCACTTCCAGACGTTCCCTATGAGGAAATATAATATTTTAGGTCTGTTTGACACACAAAAATACTTTTAGATTATTGTATAAATAAGAAGTTATTCATATGAAGATTTGATAAAAGGGAAAAGCGTACATTTGGAGAACGTTGCTAAGCCTGGGTGTTTCGATGTTTAGACAAACCTTTGCTCCTAGTTTTCCTGTTGATCCCCTCGGTCCTCTCTGCCCTCGAGGACCCTGGTGATCACAGACAAGAGTTAAAATAGATTTCCTGATCCAGAAAAAATTTTTATAAATGCAACCAAATTAACACATTAAACCATGATGTGCTACTACTAGTTTACCCGTTTAATTATCGATTCACTAGGAGAAATACAATAAAGTTTATCTCTCACCAAATAGAATATTTACTAAGAAATCACAATGTAACCATTGTGTGTGTGTGTGTGTGTGTCTTCTCGATCCCCAGTGAGTCGTGGAGGATGGCTGCTTACACTGAGCCAGGATTCTCTGGAGGTTTCTTCCTGTTTAAAAGGAGTTTTCCTCTCCACTGTCGTTGCATGCTTGCTTAGTATGAGGATTGCTGTAAAGACTCTGACACTAGTCAGTGACTTGATGCAACCTGCTGGGTTCCTCATATAGGAAACTTTTTTCTGATTGGCTTAATGAACTGACCTGGATTGGAATGTTTACTGTGTGAAGGTCCTTGAGACGACTCTGGTCGTGATTTGGCGCTTTATAAATAAACTTGAATTGAATCATTGTAAGCACAGTGCAACACCACCTAAACTGTTACTGACCAAAGGTAGTCTCTGCTGACCCCCAGTGGCTATAATTGTAACTGCACTGGTGCTAAATGATGTCGACACAAATCAGCTTCTGTTTAGTTCCTCTGGTCTGACTAGGAGCTCTGAGTAAATGAGAACTTTACCGTTGGTCCTCTTTGTCCTCTTGGTCCTTGTTTTCCAGAAACACCCTGATTTAAAAAAGAAAACAAGTTATAAACTAATAAAGCACGACTACGTCTGGGTAAAATCATCACTAGTTTTAATGTTTCAGGAAGGTAACTCCTGCTTTGATAACAAGTATAACAGCTCACCCGCGTTCCCTTCTCTCCATTAGAACCAGGAAATCCAGGGAATCCAAGAGATCCCTAAAAACAAAAATCTTTATATCAGTAATTATAGAAACATTAACTAACTTCTGATGTACAAGTGTTTATTTACCTTGGGTCCTTGTCTTCCAGGGTATCCAGGAAGTCCAGGTACACCAAGTTTACCCTGGAAAAATGTCAACGATGTCATAAAATGCACAAAAAGTTTATTAGCGGGTTTCAGGTAAATGTTTAGGTAGAAAAGGAGACAAGCAGCTAGTTTTATTCTCAGATGCTGTAGTTGTGTTATTGTGTCCTGCAGTAAATTTAGAGGAAACATGTTTAGTTTAATAAAGCTAAAATAAAACTTTAGAACAGGGGTGGGCGACATATCTTATTTTCCACATCTGTTGATACTGATATACATCACCATATAAAACTAATCAATATTTATCAACCTTTAATGTTCCTGTTTAACCTGTTAAACCCTAACACCCCCCAACTGGGGGCCTCTACAGTTTCATGTCCCAGACATCTACAACTGTCCACATTCTCCAAACAACTACAACCACAATCAAACAGCCCAGATGGGAAACAAGGCCATTTTAAATTGTAATAAATTAAGAAACAATGATGTTTGAACTTTATTTTAGAAGAGCATCTGGCCTTCTCTGGTCTCTGCTGGAGAAAAAAAACCTTGAACAAATGTAGTTGAGGATCCCTGGAATAAATAAAACAATTGACTAAATTTCCTAAATGGAATTTGAACTCACAACCTCCATCCTGTCAGCACGTTCACACAGGGCAGCTCTTCTAAAATAAAGTTCAAGTATTATTTTATCTTAATGTGTCAAAAACCAAAAAGAGCTTTGTTTACAATCTAAACTGTTTTGATTGTAGCTGTGCTCGGGTAATGCAAACAACCACTGACACTTGGGACATGAAACTCCAAAGGCCCCTGATTGGGAGGCGCCAGGGCCCAAAGAAAAAAGGCCTAGGGCCTAAAGTTATTTTTGATTTAAAGCTGCAGCGCGCACGTGTGGTCGTTAGAGGAACTGCAGTCAGCACAACGCACGCCCATGACATTAAACCAGAAGTCCTGTATTATGTGACATCCTCTTTTAAAACTAATTAAAATGCCACAAAGTAAAAAATGTCACCCTTTTTTCCATAAACCACAAAAGGAAGTACAACAATGAGCTCATCTTTATATTCTTCTCTGATTTAAACGGTCGTACCTTCTCTCCAGCAAGCCCAATTGGTCCGAGTTCTCCAGGAGGTCCAACACGACCCTTTGGTCCCTCTGGGCCATCTTCTCCTCTGGGCCCTGAAACTCCAATCTCACCCTACCAGTGAGGAACATCAGATAACAACAGTCACAATAAAGCAAACATGAAACAGGACTGAAACATCATCTAATCTTATCCACCACAAACTTATTAGCTATCATTTATTTTACCCTCTCTCCCTTGATGCCAAAATCTCCCTTAATTCCTGGGAAGCCATCTTCTCCCTACAAACAAAAACAGTTATCTGTCAATCGGGGATATTTAGGACATTTCACATGACTGATTTTAAGCGGTAACGGAGGAGTTACCTTCTCTCCTTTGTGACCCTTTAGACCGCGGATTCCTTGCACTCCCTGCAATCAAAACAAAATGTTTGGTGGTTTAATCTTTTTAAATATGACATGAAAAAAACTTTAAAATATATCATTAACTCATTCGCTGCCAGCGTTTCTCGCCATTTTTTGAGTCACAGAACGTTGCGCGCTAGGATGATGTCGACGCCAAAACAAAGCGGAGACCCACCTCTTACATCAGGAAGAATCTGCGCGTTTCGAGCGTTATCCGTTCTTTCATAATCCGTTGTTGAATTGTGATCGGCAGAAGCTTTTCCAGTTCGCGCCTCACTTTTTTTTTTTACAGCAGCGGCCCAAAACAATCTCCTAACACCTGGATGTTCTGCTTCCTGATCACGTGACGTACGCGGATGAAGATCGGCTTTAGAGCCGAGATGTTTGTTCTCACGGTGCGGGGGCTCGTCCGACGCCCACACAGTAAAAACATGCAAATGGCAGTGAACGGTTGGATTTAAAATGTTGACTTTTGTCATCATTGGCAGTATATGAGTTAATACACTGCTCAAAAAATAAAGGTAACACAAAAATAAGACTAGATCTGAATGTTCTTTAGCTGAACGTGCCGACAACAAACACAAAAATTATCAATGGAAATCAAACGTAACCCACGGAGGTCTGGATTTGGAGTCATACTCAAAATAAAAGTGGAAAAACAACAGGCTGGTCCAGCTTTGATGTCACGTCCTTAAAACAAAAGAAAATGAGGCTCAGTAGTGGGTGTGGCCTCCACGTTTGTACGATCTCTACAACTCTTGGGCATGCTCCTGATGAGGTGGAGGATGGTCTCCTGAGGGATCTCCTCACAGGGTTCTACAACCTCACAACATAATCGGTCATTTACTCATTCACACGCTGGTGATGATGAGCTATATTGTAGCCACAGCTGCCCTGGGGCGCATTGACGGCAAAGACTGCCACACACTGGCACCACCAGTCTCTCCAACCACCACCATCAAGCAAGGCGGGTTAGGAGTCTTGCCCAGGGACACAACAGCAGCATTCTCTGGTGGGAGCCAGGATTGAACCTTGTAACTTACCAAAAGGTCAAATATTTAATCAAAAATTACCAGAAATTTACTTGTAGACACAAACTGCATCCCACATCCAGGGATGCATCACAACGCCTTTAAACGTGTCAAATTCTGATTTGTAAACATTGGATATAGACAAGGATCACTTCCTGATCTAGTTAGTTCTTCAGAGTTCACTCGGTTTAGGCCGACCAGTGAGCAAGCATTTGGGACCACCCTCTTATCTGACCTCAGGTCAAAACATTGCTCTGCAAAGCTTGCAAGTGACATCAGACACAACAGCCTCAGATGCAAAATAGACACTCCAGCTTCCTGCCGTCACCTGAAGGTATCTCAGACTAGATGGGTCATGCTCCGAGGTAGGGCTGCTCGATTATGGCAAAAACAATAATCACGATTATTGTGACTGAAATTGAGATCTCGATTATTTAGGACGATTTTTCAATTTATGTTGATTTTATTTGTTTTTATTCTGTCATAAAATTGCTCAGGGCACAATCGGACAAAATTAAATAAGAAACAAGATGATCACTAAAATAACTCCTGATTCCCAGTATAAAAAGACCAATATAATTATAGCTCATAGTTTATGACCAAAGGGCTATAGACCTTGGTTTAATTCATTTAAGTCTAACCAGTACAGACCCAAATACCAATATCTTGCAAATTCTGACAGCAAGAATTATACAGTGGCATTTATAACAAATAAATGCAAATAAATTGATGTTCATAAAATGTTGTATAACATTTATTTAGTCATGTCAAGGTGCTGTAGGAGTGTGCAGCACCGTGTCCTCAGAGAGATTAGTTATTAGTTATCAGCGTGAGGAACTTATTTCTACCTTATTTATAAACTATTTATTTACAGGTCCATCAGTGAATGTAATAACTGTCCCAACCACAGCTGCACCCCCCCAACCCGGTTTCACAGCAATCATGGGCAAGCTGTACGTGTGTTTAGCGCGCAGCACGCGCACATTTAGCTGTTTTTAGCGGCTCAGGAGCCCGCAGTTACGGTGTGTGTCACTCACTCTGTTTAATCCAACAGGGAACCGGCTCTAAGAGCTGTTTCTTTAGCAACTGACACATCACTACATCATTCCCTTTCCTAATGTCCTGAAGAACGGTCCGGAGCGCAGGCGGAGTGTTTAGCTAACCTGCAAGAAATGTCAACGGCGGTTATCCAGAAAGTAGCTAAGGTTACCAGAGATGTTTCTGAGGTGTTCGCTAGGTATTTTTACGATTTAAAAAGTCAAGAAGGGGGTCTGAAAAGCTGTTAGAAATAGCGTTTAAGTCGCTAAGTTGGCAACACTGTGGGAGGAGCGCTTCATTTGCAACTCAGGGCAGCGCAAGTGGGAGGAGCAAATAATCGGCTTGTTTTGTTTTTATAATCGTTCAAAACTCAGATCGTAATTGGGATAAAAATTTGATTAATTGAGCAGCCCTACTCAGAGGTCTCCATCCTGACCTCTTGACCCCCTGGATCTCACGTGGACCTTCATACAAGGGTGCGTAGACTCGACACAAATGGCATCGGATGGTTTTATGAACAATCTAGCTTATTAAACCATACAGCCAAACTGATTTTAAAACTCAGACATCTGAAACATGTAGCTCACATTCCACCATCTCATTCATCATCTGTTATCCTGTACAACCATCATCCATACTTTGTCATGTTTAATCATTAGTTTAGAAAATACAATTAAACTCATTTTTATAAACTATATCCTTGACTCTGTCTGAATGAATATGAAGTGTGTGTTCCCTGAAGAGTCAAAGAACCTAAAGGAACGTTAGTTCAAATATTCAAAGATCAATCAGATTGATATTTCATATTTATATGAAACACCACATCTTATTGATCATTTAATAAATACGAAGTCAATCCACACCGCTACAACCTTCTGATAACTGGACAACCCCCTCAACCTCCTGAGCTACTGCTGCTACCTGGACTAAAACATCTGCCAGCTCCTGGACTGTCTGTGGTGCAACGTGGTGTTGGTGGATGGAGCGAGACATGATGTCCTAGATGTGTTCAACTGGACTCGGGTCTGGGAAACGGGCGGAGCAGTCTATAGCATCAATGCCTTGCTCTTGCAGAAACTGCTGACACACTTTAGCCATGGGGTCCAACATTGTCTCACATTAGGAGGAACCCAGGGCCAACCGCATCAGCATGTGGTCTCACGGCAGTCTGACCACCTCTGGTGAGCACAACTCAGGTGTGTTCCCCCGTTTTCTTATTTTAATGCATTTTTAAAGTATTGGATATCGGCAGCCACTCATAATTAAGTGACATGAACAGAAAATGTGTTGGTATCTATGAACATTTTGATAAAATATTAAATAAATGTTCCGACCTTGATGCCACGAGGGCCAGGATAGCCGGTGGCTCCTTGAGGACCGTTGGGACCCTGGAGATGATCAGGAAGATGAGTTAAAAGCATAAGACAACTAAAACCACAAAGATCTACTCTAATTATTCTAAATACACACAGAAAAAAGTTTAGGATGAAACAGATTAGGTGGTTTAAATCGACACCTACCTGGTTTCCTTTAGTGCCTGATGGACCCTCCTTTCCTGGGTGACCCTGAGAACAGAAAATGGGGCTCGAGTCTCTGGACAAATAAAAATACATAAAATCATATTTAATATTTTAAAAGGGAAACTTACAGGAGGGCCGTCCGCTCCAGGCATTCCTGGTAAACCCGGTTTTCCAGTGGGACGACCCTAGAAAGAAACACAAAGTGGTCATGAGCTTAATCCGAGTACCGTATTTTCTGGACTATAAGCCGCTACTTTTTCCCACGCTTTGAACCCTGCGGCTTATAATGAGGTGCGGCTTTACTGCAGATTTTCCTTCACCTGCCACTAGGGGGCGCTTTAGCAGAAAGTGAAACAGGTGGAAGTCAAAAGTGGAAATCGAAGAAAGTGCTCATTTTAATTTAGCACATGCAAGCAGCCGGCACGATCCATACCCCCTCATCATGGTAACTACACGTATGAGTTCATATGATGCCGCATTTAAGCTGAAGGCCATTGATCTGGCAGTAAAGGAGGGAAACAGTGCTGCCGTACGTAAGCTTGGCATGAATGAATCCATGGTTCGGCGCTGGAGACAGCAGCGGGAAGAACTCATTCAAGCCAGCTTCACCCGGGGATGATGACAGCAACACGGACAGCGACACTGACATCGCCACAGAAAAGGTATGTGACGAAGCTCTTCTGAGGCTGTCCAACTCCGACACTGAAGAAGAGGACTTTAATGGCTTTAGTGCGCAGGAGGAAGATGAGAGCGAATGACTTCTTCTGGTAGGCAAGTTTGTTTTATTTACTAACCAGGCATGTTTTGTGTGCAGTTTTTATTTTCTAATCATCCAGGCCTTATTAATGCTGAGTCAGCGCTGTTCTTTTCTTCTAAACATGCAAATTACGGTAATAACGTGTCAGTGCTGTTTTTATTTTATAACCATCCAGAAATATGAATGCTATCAGTGCTGTTCTCTTTTCTAAACTTGCAGGCACGTTCACCCGTGTTTAAAATTCGTTTTGTTGAATTAAAACAACGATGAAAAACCTCCGTGTAGCGACTTTCTGTCTAATTATCTCATGTTATGGCCGTACATGCGCTGTGCGCCAGAGACCTGCATGTGGCTGCTGTGCCGCGGCTTGTATTTGAGTGCGGTGTGTGTAGAAAACCTTTTTTTTTGTTGGTGGGCTCTATAGTCCGGAAATTACGGTAACTATATAATCCAAGACTAATCCTAATTTCTAGCATTCCCAGACCCAGTGGATATAGAGTCTCACATTCCTTAGTGGATATCAGTATTTCTATTCTTTTTGTGAAACCAGTTTAACATCTATACTGCTGCTGGTTTGTCCAAAATACAAGCTGAAAAATAAGGTTCATGGATATTTTAGATTTTTGTTATTGGGGCCTCTGGTTTATGAAGACAATAGTTAAACATGAGGAAGATCTGGAACTAGCAGCAGGGTCTTTGAGGATTTCACCATTTTAATGTAATTCTAGTATCTAGGACACAAATTCTGGGTTACTTACTTTCTCTCCTGGAGGTCCAATAGCTCCCTGAGGTCCTGGCATTCCCTGCAAAAACAACAAATATAAAACCAATTATGTATTCTTTACTCTAAACGTCGTATGCAAATGCAGAAAAGACACACTGCTCTCCCCAAAGGGGATGCAGCCTGTAAATTACTATAGAGCACACTAGAGCTGGGGATTCTTCAGCAACACAGGAACAATAAAACTGCAGAAACGTCGGTCTGTCACATAAAGGCAATGATACCAGTGATGCAGCTTCTTACTCCTAAAAAACATCAAATGGCAGGTAGGTTGTCTCACCTGAGTTCCTGGAGTTCCCTGCTGGCCTGGAGGTCCGGGCTCACCTTGAGGACCCTGAGAGATAAAATAAAAAGTGACTGGAAGGTACAAAAGGAATAGTAAAATGTATGAAATTACTGGTTGTACAGTTCAGATCCTACTTGTAAATAATCTGATAATTTCATGATGACATGTTAAAGTTGCTTTCCGGAGTTTTCCCGTTTCAGAAATGATGTATAATTTGTCAGAAATCCGTAAAAGTGATTGTCTCATCCTGTGATAAAATGTAAGCGATACATCTTGTTTTTTGTTTTTTTTTGCAAACCACGCCCCCTGCCCTGCAGAGCGCCGTGCAATAGGAAACTGAGCGCCAACCAGAACTAACCAATAGCGTTAGACTACCGCGTACGTGCTTCAAATTTAAGGAATACCTCGGCTGATGCAGAGTTGAGGAACTTTTCACGGACAAGAAAGTCTCTAAAATATAAATATGTGAGACCACAAAGGAGAATAATACTCGTAAAACAACGTGTTTTTGCTGTTTGTCGCTACAGAAGTACATTTATAAACAGAAATGTGAAGTCGCCATCTTAAAAAAACAGGAACAGCGTTCTTGTGTGATATGCTTGTCAGCCACTAGATGGCGCCATCGGATAAGAGAAATACTCCGGAAAGAAGCTTTAACCATTACTGACCAAATTTCCTTTGGGACCATGAGGGCCATCATTTCCTCGTACACCCTGGAAGGAGAGAGAGAGAGCACACAGTAAAAAACATTTGCTGCCCATGTGAACAATTTCCTCACTGGTTTATATCAGAGCACTTTTTTGCAGGTAGAAAGTGAAAATGCCCTTTTTATTCTTTAATCGCAGCAAATCAGACACTGGTGATGAGAAAGTCCATCATTTTGAACATCAATATCTATAAAGTTCTGCTGTATTATTCTGATTCATGAAAACAAGATAAAAACAAAACAAAAAAGTCACACTACACTAAAACAGCTGTTAGATATAAATATATGGCGTAGATGTCAAAAATGGCTGCCAGAATCCTCCCTTCAGCAGAAACTGAAGAACATCACATCCTAATTTCTGGATCAGTAGCTTTCCCGGCCGTCATATCAGGATACAGACTGTTGCTTCAGACATGGCTGTGGGTGTTGTGTGGTTTACTTACAGGAGGTCCAGAGATTCCTGGAGGACCTTTAGGCCCGAGCAGACCACGGGGTCCCTAAAGACAAAGGCAGAAACACATCTAGGGTAAGATAAAACTCAGTAACAGGGAAAACTCAAGGTCTAAAACAATACTCTCAAATTCAACTACCGTATTTTCCGCAGTATAAGTCGCACCAGCCATAAAATGTATAATGAAGAAAAAAACATATATAAGTCGCACTATAAGTCACATTTTGGGGGGAAACTTTATTACTTTTCTTACAAAATCTGAGACCAAGCGTTTCACATTGCAAGACAAGTACCGGTAATAATAACAGAATAAACAATCAGGGCGCAGCAGCGCGCCACGGTCTCCAGCAGAAGATGGCGGTGTTTCAAACCCTCCCAGTGGGTGGGGAGAGCGCCCGCAGTACCCCGCACGCCACAGGCTGCAGCAGGTGATGGCGGTGTTTGAAACCCTCCCAGCGGGGCAGAGGAGCTGAAACCTGGACCGGAGCCGGCCCGCAGCAGCGCGCAACGGTCTCCAGCAGGTGATGGCGGGGCAGGGGAGCTCATTCCTGGTCTGGAGCCGGCCCGCAGCAGCACGGTACACATAATTTGGTACATAAGTCACTTTGGTATATAAGTCGCAGGACCAGCCAGACTATGAAAAAAAGTGCAACTTATAGTCTGGAAAATATGTGAATAAATTATGTGTAAATATGCACAGCCAATAAAAATCAAAATGAGCTGGTAAATCTCTTTGGTTGCCATGGAAACACTCACGGGTTCACCTGGGAGACCCCTGGGTCCGACGTCTCCATCGTCTCCCTACAAACAGAAACAAGAGTGAATAAATGCTGACAAAACTGATATAAAGTAACACAAAGTAAGATTACTGAAGTATTTTAGATGTTTTTCTGTTTCAGTGCATACCCTCTCTCCATCTTCTCCTTGAGATCCTGGTGGTCCCATTGGTCCCGGGTCACCCTGACAAGATCCAAAGCAGAAGAAATCAGAACACAGAAAACTTCATCTACTTCCAAAAAACCCAAACAGTTATTCAAGCGTCGATGATATCACATGGATACATTACACATTACCAAGAACTTACCCTGTGTCCTTTGTCACCAGGCAAACCAGGAAGACCATCAAAGCCACGATCGCCCTGAGACGAACACACAAACCATAAGGCACAACGACTACACCAAACAGAATAGATAAAAAACACAAATAATTATTATTTAGGGAATAACCTGTGTTTTTATTTGACAAATATGATAACAGAGTGAATACTTTACTTTAGATCCGGGCTCTCCGGGCATTCCCCGAGGCCCATCAGCACCAGCGCGACCCTGAGAGCACAAGCAGACAATATTAAAATGTTTTAAAACAAACTTTAAATGTAAAGTTTGTTTTTACCAACTAAAACAACCCAAATAAGATTCTGTTTGGTCGTGTTTGCAAAAAAAGATTACAGGACCAAAACGACCTTATAAAAAAAAAACACAAAGAGCTATCCTGGACCTCTGAAAAAACACAAGTGTTTGTTACAAACTATAATCACTGTGTTAGCATGTGTAGAATCTGTGATAACAACTAGGGCTGCAACAAACGATTATTTGGATAATCGATTAATCGGATGGGGTCTCGACACGATTAATCGGATTACATAGGGACATTTTTAAAAACTGCTAGGGAAACGTTATTTTTCTCTTTCCTTCACTTTATTAAACACAACATTATTAGAAAACAGTTCAATAGCAGAAAAACAACATGCCATCACCTAAATTGTCTTATAAGGTGTATAGACAGAGACCCTAAGCTACACCTATCTGTGACCTAAAATGCTTGGTCCAAGTTAAACAGCTTAAAGAGCAAGTCAACCCCTACCAGAGTCTAACTCCACTCCCACTTCATGTTTGAAAAATGCAACACATGCTGTTGCCTGGCAGACCGAGAGGGCGGAGCCGCTAACAAATACACACACACTAAGGCTCACGACAGCATTGTGACATCATAATGTACCAGTTTACATCATAGCATACTTCTTAGCCAATAGCGGTGGCTGATTTAAATTAAAATACAGTGCAGAGTTTTTACCTGACAACGGCACAACACTGCCAGTTTTAGGCAGAATATTTAAATTTTAACTAAGATGCACTGAAGTGCCAAATTATTGACGATACGTGTCTGCAGCACGATTAGACACTCGTTTATTTAGTTTATCAGCAAAAAAAAAAGTTTATTTGGGGGTGACTTGCTCTTTAAGGGCAATTCTCATCTGTTTTGTTTGATCTCATCTGTAGACATTTATTATAATTGGGGATGTCAAACAACTAATTTTTAAATGTAATTAAACATAGGCTGTGAATTAATCAAAATTAATCACTATTTCCAAAAATGACTGAAAAAAAAACCCAAATAAAACAAAAGTAAATGAATGCCATCCTCCTTGTGATGATGCCCTGGGCAACTGCCATAAAGTCACATCAAGAAATGCTGCTGATCATTCCAATGATCCCAAATAGACTCACATTAGGCCACATGAAAGCAACTGAACCCAAAAATATATTAACCAGTATATAACTGCACTCTCACACAACACGCCTGCAGCAACAGTTAGGACTCCTCCCTCCCTTTTAAAAGCGTTTTCGCTTCTGAGGACATTGTGAAGCCACATGTTAGTAGTCTGGCCCCGGTGTGATCAACCAGTTTCTGCGGGAATGTGACGGCGGAACCGGTTCGCAGCGGCGCGAGTCCAGTCCGTCCCCCCCCCCCCGCCGATCTAATAGCGTCGCGCTTACAATTTTATAGACTTTTTTTAACGAGCTTAGAGCATGTCTAGCCTGTGTAATAATCCGGGGCTTGGGTGAATCACTTTTGAAAAGTTTTTAACTTACCCGGACACCGAGCTCTCGCCTTCCTCGCTGATGATTCTGACATGCTTGCGTTTAAGACGCTGCATCATCACCGTTGTATCCCCGTGCCATGCTAAGTCTGACCTACAAACGTTGCATGTCTTCGCCTGATTTAACTGAAAATGCTCCCAAACTTTAGAAATTTTTACTTTTTGGGGGTCTCGCTGCTTCTGCCATGTTCCTCTTACAAACACCTGCCGGCTCTGCACCGGTCTGCGCGCAACGGCGGGCAGGAGGGGAGGGGGCTTTTGGAAGAGTTGCGCAACACAACGAATCGATGACGCAATTCGTTGCCAACGCTTTTAGTAATCGATTTTCATCGAATTTATCGATTCGTTGTTGCAGCCCTAATAACAACAAATACAACAAATAAAAACTAAACAGAAACAAAGTGGCTGTTTCTACTCACTCTTCTTCCTGATTTACCCGGAGGACCCAGCAACCCCTGTGATCCTCTGGGGCCCTAAAAACAAACAAACAAACAAATGTCTGTGATTGGTGGCCGGTATAAATGATCAACACCAGTTTGGAGAAGCGACTGGTTTACCTGAGGACCAGGATCTCCACTTTCTCCCTTCAGCCCAGAGCTTCCTGGACTTCCCTACAACAAATGAAACAATTAATTTGTTGACATCCATATTTAAATGAAAACAATTACATTTGCAACACAAAACAAAATCATAAAAAAATATATGTGTCTGAAATCTTTGGGCGGGCGCAGTTCAATGAAACATAACAATAAAGAGTTCATGAATAATCTGTTGAGTAAAACATTGTTAACAATAAAAAAAAACCTCTTGGTATAAACAACAAAACAAAGGGAAACATACCACAGGTCCAGGGCGCCCGGTGAATCCCATTGGTCCAGGAGGTCCTTTCAGTGCCATCTAAAGAAAGTTACATTTCTAAATCAATAGTGATGATGTGGCTGTTTATCAGGAATCTGTGGCAGAAATCTTCTTTCTAAATCAGAAATATTTTCTGTAGGTTTTACGTTAGCAGCCTGTATTAAACTTTCAGCCCAAGTTTCAATTGTCACAAATTTAATTTGTATTTTGGTGCATTTTTCTAATTAAAATGGCTTTTTCTATGCAAGGAAAAATAAAACCTGCCCAAAATGGTATAAATCTATTTCTAACTGGGTAACAGTAAAGCATCAGACATCCCCTAAGTGCACAGTGAACAGGTGACATAAAAGTTTCTGACTGACCCTAGCCTGAGACAAGATGGCGGCTGCCTGGGCCTCCTGTGCAGAGACAACGGGACCCTTATCGCCGCCGCCCTGCCCAAAACGGAACTGCAAAGAAAGGAAGAAAAACAGAAGATATGAAGCAGATCCGTGTGTCGAATCGGAGAAAATATAACTGAACAACAAAAACTAACAAACAGAACCCAAAATGTCTTTGTAAGATGTAGCTGATTGACCAAATTGTTTGGTTGAGCGACCATAATGAAAATTCCATATATCAGTCCGAGTTAAACACAAAACGACTAAATCTAGTGAAAATGCAGAATCACACCCATGATCAAAAGGTACAAGTGACTCACAGGAAGCATGACTGAGGTTCCAGGAGGTCCAGGGACTCCATCAGCCCCAGGCAGACCAGCTTTACCAGGAGGACCCTGCAGGGTGAAGAGGATTGATGAAGCTGACAGAAGTGCAGAAAAAGCTCTAAAATAGCAGTAATTACACATTCCTCAGAACTACTGGTGCACAAATCTGCCCTGAATAGAATAAAGAAGAAAATATTACTTACCCTCTCTCCAGGGTCTCCCACAGAACCAGGAGGTCCAGATGATCCTGGTGGTCCAGACGGTCCCTTGAAAAGGAAATGTAGGATTTGTATATTTTTCAGCAGAGTAGAAGTGCAACTTAAAAATACCAGTTGAAATGAGGAAAATCATAAGGTCTAATAATTTTCATAAAGACTAAATAAATATGACGGACTTACTGCAGGCCCTTCAGGCCCTGGGGGACCTTCTATTAACATGCCCTAAAATGGACAAAATAAATAAAACAAC
Organism: Nothobranchius furzeri; assembly: GCF_043380555.1. Classification (NCBI taxonomy): domain Eukaryota; kingdom Metazoa; phylum Chordata; class Actinopteri; order Cyprinodontiformes; family Nothobranchiidae; genus Nothobranchius; species Nothobranchius furzeri. The sequence continues at coordinate 22,516,993 of NC_091759.1, read as the reverse complement.
TGAGAATTAAAAAAAGAAAGAAAACAGAATGCACCTTGCAGAAATCTAATAATAGGAAATAATTTAAAATATAAACACAATAAAACAGAATACTTCTCAAATATGAGCTGAATAAATAACTGGCCAAAAACCTTGGAGTCTTTCTCCAATTTTAACTTCTAATTATTGGCTCCTTTAAAAACCCAGAATTCATATCTTATGATGGGGTAAAGTTTTCATCATTTAACAAAATCAGACCCTCTAAATAAAAAGCTCAAGAGAATTTGCGACTCACAGGCTCCAAAACAGCAGGTTCTCCCTTTTCTCCTTTCTGGCCTCTAAAGGCAGCCTGAGGGAAAACACAAGTACCCAGGAACATAGTTCTGTCATTATAAACATACTTACACAGGAAACTGCAAAGCAAAACAAGTCTAGTTCATTAAAATATACGACAGGCACCAAGAAAATAAACTAAAACGTTTCCTGTATTATAGTAAAAGAACAAATTTACAACCTGTGTTGTTGTGAAAGGCATGAAAGCCTTCCTTCAAACATCATTGACTATTATGTTTTCCACCGAGCGGGTCCATTACTTTTCAACACTTATTGCATGAAAAAGCTTAGCAATAACAATAAAAAGCCATACACTGAGAAAATGACATTATTGACAGTTTTACTTAAAAATGCCTTTTTTTCAGTGTATGTGAGAGCTACTGCTTACATTTATTAGTATTCCCAACAGCTTTTACTTTGGTAACAGCTAAAGCATTATTGTCATTGAAAAAGTCAGTTTCAACCACTAACACACCTTCAAGGTCTTGAATTGCATTCAAATATGTGTTCCTCTTTGACTGATTGAGCTTGCCGTAGAAACAACTGAAATTTAAAGTTGAACATTTTTAGCTTAAAAAACAAATTTTATTTAGTAAAATTTAACTAGAGCAATATCGTATGGACATCGGGGACAGTTCAACTGGATTGGCAGACCGGGGTGGTGGTCCCTCTATTTAACCCTCCCACTGTCCTAATGGGTATGACCCCGCGAGGAAAGTTGACCATTGAGCAGGGTTGATGGTTTATCCCTTGAGGTCCACGTGACGGGGGTGAGGAGTGAGCACCACCTCACCCCCGTCACGTGGACCTCAAGGGATAAACCATCAATCCTGCCCAATGGTCAACTTTCCTCGCGAGGTCACCCATAAAGACAGTGGGAGGGTTTAAAAGGGGGACCGCAGAATGTGTTCCAACTACAGAGGGAGGAGCAATATGGTTTCCATTCTGGCTTTGGAACACTGGACCGGCTCTTTACCCTTATGGCGTCCTGGAGAGTGTGTGGGAGTTTTCCCAACTAATCTACAAGTGTTTTGTGGATTTGAAGGTGTTCGACCGCGTACCTTGGGGGGGCCCTGTGGGGGGTACTTTCGGAGTATGGGGTACAAGGCCCTCTGATACGAGCTGTTAGGTCCCTGCATGACTGGTGTCAGAGCTTGGTACGCATTTCCCACAGTGTCAGGCTCGTTTTCCGTGAGAGTTGGACTCCGCCAAGGCTGCCCTTTGTCACCGATTCTGAAGCTCTTGATTTACTAGTTGATCTACGTTCCTACCCTCATCTATGGTCACAAGCTTTGGGTAGTGACCTAAAGAATGAGACTGCAGATACGAGCGGCCAAAATGAGTTATTTCCACAGTGTCTGGGCTCTCCCATAGAGATGGGGCGAGAAGCTCAGTCATCCGGAAGGGGCTCAGCGGTGTAGACCCGCTGCTCCTCCACATCACGAGTAGCCAGTTGAGGTGGCTCGGGCATCTGGTTAGGATACCCTCTGGTGAGGTATTCCAGGTATGTCCAACTGGGAGAAGATTCAAGGGAACACCCAGGACACGCTTCAGGGACTATGTCTCTCGGCTGGTCAGGGAAGTCCTTGGGATTCCCTCGGAGCAGCTGGCCGAAGTTGCTAGGGAGGGGAAAGTCGGGGCCTCCCTGCCCCCGCGACCCAACCCCGGATAAGTGGACGATAGTGAACGATTAAACAAAGCTTGTTGACATTATCGCTACTATGGCAGGTTTTGGAAAGAGGGGGTGGGGGAACACAATTTAAAGGCAAGTGCGGTCTTGTTAACCACTACAAATAAGAATTTCTGTCTCATTAAAAAAAACTTAGTAAATTAAAGAAATATTTTCCTGTATTGAACTGTGACAGGTAAAAAACTCATCATCTTGGAGGACACTGAAAACAATTTGTTGGTTGAAACTGATTTTTCTTTTTGCCTCAGCAGCAAAATGACTTACGCCTCCCTCATCCGTCACAGCGGACAAGGCGGGCCCCATGTAGGCATCGACCTCTCCGGTCTCTGGTAAGGGCTCATTGTAGTCTCTGTAGGCATAGTCGTATTCCTTAAGGCCCACATCTCCAGTCACATACTCCTCAGTGAAGACTTCTTCACCAACATCGCCCGCTTTGGTGGCATCTACCTCCTCTCCCACCAAGGCTGGTTCGACCTGGGGCTACGATGGGTTCAGTAAAGCCGCAATAGGAAGGATACAGAGGTCCGAAAAGGAAGAATTAAACAAGGGAAGAAAAGGATGGAAGAAGCAGTAAGGAGATGAGCAGGATGGAAAGATGTTAGTAAAAGAAGATGAACAGCAACAACAAGAAGGTATGAAAGAAAGGAGCACATTCAAATAAATTAATCTTACCTTTTGCAAATATAATGTGACATTAGGACAAAAAAAGACATGTAGAGCTCAGAGATAGTGCCTAATGTTGATCCAGGCTGACTTTTTCAGATGTGTCCTGTCACTTTAAGTCTTATGTCAATTACTTAATATTCTCTAACAGCAGCAGGTTTTCACCAAAGCCTTTCATTATCGATCCATGAGTATTCATATTTATTGATGAGTTTGAAAATAAAAGTACATTCTAATCAACTTAACTTAGGTTCAAGATATCACAGAAGAGATAAGAACAAACTTTGTGAAAACGGGCTTCTTCTATCTGCTGTACCATGCAAAGCCAAAAACGGTATCTTGCGTCTGTACTTACCATACATGGTATACTACAAATAAAAATCCATTGGGAATATATATTACATTTTCTCAAAAATAAACAGGCAGAATGTAGCACATTCAAAGCCTTTTGAACACAAACATGTTAGATTTTTCTTTTTGTTGTTTTTACCCGAGTAAACATAGCTAAACATTGTAGCATTAAAACGTAATATCAAAATAAATCCAACAAACTAAAAAAATACAAACGTGCTTTATGTTGCAAATGAGCTGTCAGATACCCATCTTATTTCTAAACATAAATACAACGAAGTAACTCATTAACAACTGTGTTCTGTTAAGTACTTTCAAACAAGAATGCATTATATTCATCTGCTTTTGTTTCTGTGGTTAAATATGAACATCAAATACTCACATGTGGACCTGTTTTCCACAAGATTTTTGTTCTCATCTCAAGATGCCAACAATATCAACCAAGATTCTTGAGATGAGAACAAACAGCAAATCTTGTTAGAGAAAAAGAGAACCACATAAAAATATCTGATGATAAACGCAGATGAATGTGGTACATTCTTTTTTAAAACACCTTTTCTCTCACATCTTGTTACAAGGCATCGGTGCCTTTAACAGATTAGTGTGTGTTAGAAGAGTAAAGAGGAACAGAGGTATTACTACTTTGTTAATCTACTTAAGACTGGGCTCACAGTCATACAGGTACACCGTTTTCATTTGATTCAGTTGGTTCAGTTGTATTGGTTAACTTTAGAGATCCTGGATTTTACTAACCTAATCCTATCTTATTCTCTAAGATATGTAAAAGCTAGATTTGATGTGTGTCCGTTTCTTTTTACCTGTACAGGTATTTCTTCTTGTCCAACCACCTCACCGTCTGGCTGTGGGACCATCTCTTCATAGTAATAATCAGTCTCTGTAGGGGTGTGGCCAGCCTCAGAATATTCTGTGTCTACATCCTGATTGGTCAGGTAGACAGGAAGTGGTGAGCAGGGAGGAAGTAAGCAGATTTGATTGAGAGCAGGGTTAGTTTATAATCTGCTTGTAGGTCATGAGTAAAAAAGAAGAAATTGGAAAGCAAAATAAAATTGTGATTGCCAGACAGACACATTTTTGTTTCACTGGCAACTCACAATTTTAAACCTGTAAAAATTAATTTTAGAAAAGAAATTTCAATTAGGCTTGGATTGAATTATCAATGACTTTAAAATTTGCCAGATGCAGAATTTTAACAGTTATTGACTTTTCTCATCTGAAATTTCTTTTCATGCTTTTGTTAAACCATTTTCACTGTTTTAAGCTCACAAGCCAAGTTTCCAAAAAGGGTAAATATCCATCCCTTAAGATGGAAACATTACAGCTTGATGCTTCAGCATGTTTAGTTTCATCCATTGAAGACCAAATAACACAGAAACCAACAGCCTCACAGAACATTAACCAGCAACACATTTAACTTGATCAACTCCTGAACATGGACACATTTTTCACCTTAAAAAAAGATGTCATACTATGTAATGTCATAAAGTTAAGACTCAAAAGTTCTCTAGATTCTGTGAAGCTGTTTTTAAGAAAGACGTTTCTTAACCATAGAAATCCATGCTCATTTGTTTGACCATTACTTTAACTGTTTCCATAAAGAAGAAAAACAGAGTCCTCTAGCTGCTCAGGTTTTAAGATCCAGTTTTAGTATGAGATCAAGTAAAGAACAGTGAAGCCATGCTTCAATGTGCACCGCTGGATCATATCATACAAAGAAGTTGGGAAGGTTGTCAGAATGATAGGATATATGGAAAGATGAGAACGCAGTCAGCTTGTTAGCCTGATTTGAACCAACTTCCAATCTGACATCCAACTTGTGCATCATCAAAATGTGCATGGCTGTCGACCTAAAGCAGGATCGACTAGTCATGAAACACGACAAAAATAAAGAGGCATATAAAGATTTTACTTTGATGATGGTCAAGGCTGATAAACAGACTGGGAAGACGGGACAAACATCTCTGGACATGTTGACCCAAACATGAATCTTCATGTTGTACCTGTTGGGGAATGTCGGTTCTCTTAGCTGGGACCGAAGCTCCCCGCAGTGCAGTCTCACCAAACGGTGGGAAAGGTCTGTGGTGGGACTTAACGTTGTTGTCCATGTCCTTGAACTTTGTGGGTCTGAGCAGCGTAGGTCGAACAGGGGCACGTGTTGGAGCTTCTTTTGTTGGGACAGAAAACTTTTTGGTTGTTGGTTTGATCGGAGGGACTTTGTTGAACACACTTTTAGCTATTGTCTTCTCTTTCAGCTCTGCTTTTTCTTCGATGTTTGCTTTTGGAGATTTGGTGGCAGAAACCTTTGTAGGTTCTGGTTTTGTTATTTTTGTGGGTTTCGGTGCTTTAGTAGCGACTACATTAACAGCTGACTTGGCCGTGCTATCTACAGAGTTCATTTTTGTAGTGGTTTCACTTTTTGCCTTATTTCCAGCCACTTTGCTAACATCTTTCTTTTTGGCTTCTGAAGAAACTTTGTTGTTCCCATTTGCTTTTGCTGCACCATTGACTTTATTTTCAGCTTTGCCATTGACTTCAGTGGTAGTTTTGCCATTTCCATTGGCTTTCTTTGTTGTAGTTTTACCTCCGCCATTTCCATTCACCTTAGACCCAACCGTAGCTTTTCCATTTCCATTGGTTTTCTTCTCGGCAGAGGCTTTTCCATTAACTTTTGTTTCACCTACAAGCTTCCCATTTTTGGCCTCAGTTTTGGCATTGCCATTACCTTTAGATGCACCACTGGGTTTCTTTGGAGAAGCTGTTTTACCATTGCCATTCTTAACTGGGACAGCTGTGGTTTTGGATTTAGTTGCTGTTGTTGGTTTGATCTTTGACAAGAAGATGCCTGCAGCAGTGGGTTTAGCTTTGGATGGCTTAGCTGTAGAGGACTTGATAGCTTTGGTGGGCATGGGTGGCTTGACGACCAGTTTGTAAGGTCCAGACTTGGCTGACTTAGCTGGAGTGGGTTTAGTTGATTTAGTGGGAGCTGCTTTCCCACTGGGTGCCTTCTTCTAATATCCACGATTATAATGTTTAGTATGAAGAAGTGCATAGACAAAAAACATAGAGAGGGTAGAAAATGACAAAGATACACAGAGGGATTGGGAGGGAGATGAAAAGCACAAACAAGGGATTGACAGAAAGAGAAAAAGACAAGAGTGGATGTTTTGAGACACAGTGACATAAAGATGGCTAAGGCTTGGACGATTTGCTGAGACTGTGCAGGCATTACTGGATACAGCAGACGATCAGGTTTTAAAATACATCTAAAATAAACAATATTATGAAAAACAAACCTATAATGCACAATAAACAATACAATTTCATTACTTTGACTTAAGTTCTAAACTGGTATTTTTGCTGTTCTCTCCAGTAATGCCATTCCCACTGTCACATGATAAAGCAGCATCTTTGTTCAGTTAGGAACTGGGCACCATGGTTTAGTAGAGGCACTGAGGATGTGAATGGTCAGGTAAAGGTGGCTGTTTAACACACACACACACACACACTAGTCACACAACATAAAAAGCTCACACATTATTCACCTGTTGGGTAATAAAGCATGAAACAGTTGAACTGGAAAACAGAAAAGGTTCCAGCTGTTCAGCCATGCAAAAGAAACAACTCAGAAGACATGCAAACATGTGCTTTATAAAATGATAAAATGTGGGAAAAAAGACCATACACAGGTATTTTTTGTAAATCATGCCACTACTAATAAAAAGATAATATAGTTTAAGATCTAAACAAGCTTTCAAGGTGAACTGACAACCCATAGATGTAATACAGCACCAATGGATTTTTAAACTAGTATATAAGCATTCACAGTCCATCATACAAACCTTTGATCTAAAACTAGGCATTGAATATATCTCTATTTTGAAATCTATAAAAAAGATAATCAGATGATGCAAAACTAAAGTAAGTGCATGCGGTGTTCTTAAATCTCCGTCACAAACATGCAAGTAGCAGGACAATAAGGATCCTTCATTAAACAATCGTGCAAAATTAAGAACCCAAACAGAATAAGTTTATTTTAAAATAACATGCAAGGAAAGCAAGTAAAATGTGTGAAACACCAGAAAGAATCAGAAAACCAAAAGTATTAGTGTCTTCTTGTGTGGTTATGAAATGGTATTTATGTATAATGTAAATAGGAAGATCAAATAACTCAGGTTTTCTAAACTTAGTTGTATTTGCATATTCTCTTTTCATATTACATTATATGATGGAAACTTTATTTATATTTTCTCAGAAATTTAATTTCAAAGACTTTTAGTTTAGGTCTAAATTGTAAAAGAACAAAATAAAATAGTTGGACAAATTACTTCTACAAGAGGGAGTAATAAAAAAAACATAGAAAGTGTGTGTGTGTGTGTGTGTGTGTGTGTGTGTGTGTGTGTGAGACACAGCTGGACCTTCAGTTCCCCAGTGCCCTCACATGGCCACGTGTGAACACACATACTTAAAAGACAACATGTGGATGACATAAGGACAAAAATATCACAAGGCGCAAAAGTAATCCTGTGTGACACAAGTAGATGAAATAAGGCGAATGTGTAGGAGATCATTCTTAATGAGGAAATGAGACATTAAATAAAAGGGAAGTATGAAGTGATGAGAGGCTTTCAGAAGTTAAATTTAAACAACTTTTATAAGCATTTCCAAAGAATTTTTTTCAGCAATTATGATAATTTGAATTATATTTAAATGATCAGAATGTGTTTTTGTTTGAATGCTCCTCTCATTCTCTCATTGCCCTTCCCTTCCACAAACCCAACTAGTGTCTTCCCTCTCTCTTGCTCCCACTTTACCTGCTGCTTGTGGTCCCCTGGTTGGGGAGAGGGGGATGAAGATGAGGAGGGAAGGCCTGTGGTTTCCTCATAATAATATGGATATTCATGGTCATCCTGCTCCTCATCAAAGTACCAAAAAGAAAGAAAAGGTGGAGGTTTTGTTTGGTTGTAAGCAAACAACCAAAGCAGTGGGTTGAATGGGGCAGGAGGATTCATGAAAGCAGGTGAAAAGCAGAAAGAATGAGAGACTGCAAAGGCCAAAGGTAAAAGACCAAAGTCATGTGTTGAAAGACTGCACCAGACAGCAAAATAGACAGACACAAATTAAAGCTGTAATTTCTCAGTTCATCAGAGTCTGCACAAGTAGCTTATAGGTGTTGACAAAAAGATGTCAGCAGAAAATCAACCCTGATGAAAGAGAAAATCATAAACAAACAAAGCCAATGAATATAACCACACTAACTTATATTCATTCAAGAAGCAGTCATCTCAACAGATTCAACATGACAGAGTAAGAGTCCTCTAGCAACCAAACGTTTATACTGGGTGTTTCTCAATGTCAAGGCGCCTGGCCTTGCGAGGCGATGTCTTGCGAGGGCAGGCGCCTTACTTACGAGGACGCTGCCCTTCCTTGGTCAACGAAAATGGTTAAATGGAACACAGTGTTTCCCTTACATAGGCATAGCCGTGGCAGCCTGCCATGGCTGAAATCCCAGCGCCACGCCTACAAGATCCCAAGTTTTATTAAAATTTTTTTGCGCTGTTTCCCAAAGAAGCAGCGGGAACTACTCTGTTGTTGCTTGTGATCACAGCCGGCAGGCAGCAAGGAGGAGGAGGCAGGGCAGGGTGGTTACAGCTAGGGATGAGCCGGATCCGGTATGCTCTAAGTGTTTTTCTCCCCAGAAGAAGCTACAGTGATGTTCTACTGAGCTGTGGTGGCCTCATGGAGGGGGCCATCGACTAGCACACTGCTGCTAACCACTTAAACATTCTCCCTCTCCTGATGATAACTTTTTGCTTTCCTTGACGTTGGATGTGCTACTACTAGTTTACCCGCTTAATTATAGATTCACTAGGATAAATACAATAAAGTTTATCTCTCACCAAGTAGAATATTTACTAAGAAATCACAATGTAACCACAGACACATTGTTTGGTGTGTGTGTGTGTGTGTGTGTGTGTGTGCGCGCGCGCTCTGTCTTCTCGATCCCCAGTGAGTCGTGGTGGATGGCTGCTTATACTGAGCCAGGATTCTCTGGAGATTTCTTCCTGTTAAAAGGGAGTTTTCCTCTCCACTGTCGCTATATGCTTGCTTAGTATGAGGATTGCTGTGAAGTCACTGACCCTAGTCAGTGACTTGATGCAATTTGCTGGGTTCCTTATATAGGAAACATTTTTTCTGATTGGCTTAATGAACTGACCTGGATTGGAATGTTTATTATGTGAAGTGCCTTGAGATGACTCTTGTCGTGATTTGGCGCTTTATAAATAAAATTGAATTGAATTGAATAAAGCATTTTTGACGAATACGAGCATTAAACAAGTAAAACTTGTAAAAATCTGTAACCGTGCTGAAGGAAAATCCTGATTGGGTAACTGACTGTCTTCACGCTCTGTGATTGGCCAGTCACATCGAGCGCCCGCCCCTCCTTACACACAAAACTCTGCAGCTGGGAGCTCAGTCCAGCCCATGCATCCACGCACGCACACAGACAACGGATCTCTCTGCGCTTGCTTCACTGTTGCTCACGTTTCTTCAGAACTCCCTAGGTTTTCTTCAGCTCGCCTCTTTTTCGGTTGAATATTTAAAGCTACTTTTTTTGTAACGTACGTGGTGCATTTGACAAGACAGAGCTAAAAACGGATTGCGTCGCGTCAGTCACTGCCTCCGCTACGGTCGGGTTTTTTAAATTTTAACTCTCTCTCTCTCTATCTCTCTTACACACACACGCACGCACGCACGCACACACACACACACACACACACAAACACACACACACACACACACACACACACACACACACACACCTTAATAAACATTGTTTTGTTTAACTGTGTGTGGGAAAAATGCCAACAACGTTAGGAAAAAATCAGTTTAATCAAATTAAAATAAAAACAAAATTAAAAAGTTGTGTCTGGTTCTAGTATTTCATATTTCCTAGTTCCTACTGCATGAGTTCAGATGTATTAATTCATGCACTTAAATATTAATGTTCTTATTTAATTGAAAAACTTGTTCTGTAATAGTTCCTTTACTATTGTGATAAAAATGTTTAATCTCAATTCTGAGGCTGCTCTGTAAACTCTGTAAATAGTTTTCAAATAAACAATAGCTTATAAATAAACAACTTCTGATCAATCCATATCAATTTCAGATTTAAAATAATGTATTGATGTAAACCACACCCACTAATTTCCAAATTATAAATAGGAGGTGCATTCATCGGTGTATGTCCTTTGATCCGCATTAGTGATGTTTTCAGCACCAGAACAATGAAGCAAAGAAACAGATTCCTGAGTTTGTTAGTTGTTAGTAATTTTATTTATTAGGTGCATCTGACCTGTTCTATTTTTCTCTGAAATGAGAACAAATCAGTGCTTCTATGGGTTGTTTCCTCTCGGCACTAGAAAAATGTACTTTATTATAATGTTCACTGTTATGTATCTTGATGTTCTTAACAAATAAATTAAATCAAAGGTATTGGTCAATAATGCCAAACATGTACATTTGTGTTTCAGTCATTTTTATACTGGCTTAAAAATACTTCATTAAGTCTACTAAGCAGGGGTGTAGAAGGTTTTTAAGAGGGCCAGCCCAGTAATGATCTTGGACCAAAATAAAGGGGGCAGAAAGTCAAATAAAGGGGGGCAGAAGGAGATGTTTTTCCCGACACCAAGAAAAATTAAATGCCAAATCCCCCCTGCAAAGTGTGTCACAGAGTTTAAAACAAAAATTATTCTTGTGCAAATATTGGTGTATTCACCTTTAATACTAGTTATTAAAATGCAGCAGTTGCTGGATTGGTGCAGTTCAAAGTGGAGTGCATCAAATAAAACAATATTAACATAAAGGTGAGACGTGTCATAATTTCACCCCTCCCACCACCACCACAGCTGGAAAAATTCCTAGGGGAAAGACTAGAAAAGACTTGCATCACGTGACCGCAGCTTCCACAGCGGTCACGTAAAGTCACGTGACACGGGAGATACCATTATATTTTATACATATTAGTTTCAATATGAATATATAACGAGCCATTTACTTTTTAAATTGTGTATATATTTGTTAAATTAAAAATATAAGTGAGTTACTACCCACTAGCCACCGAAGCTGCAACTACTAAGCAACTAACCAACCATAGATAACTTCTTTGGATCTAAAAAAAAAACATTTTAAATTAGCGGACTTACTTTTAAATTTGAAAATTGTCCCTGAAGTAGCTGCCGGCTTCTGGTCCGCCGTCTTTTTGAAAATGCAGCGGTGTATTGTGGGCAATTTTTGACCAAGGCTAGGCTACAAGACACCTCCCGTGTATCCTGCTCAGCTAGCTAAACGGCTAACAAACGGAGAACACACGCCTCGGTAGAACATGAACATTGGAACACGTCTTGGCGGCCGTTGATCAAATCAAATCAAAGATACTTTATTAATCCCAGAGGGAAATTAGAGTTTCAGTACACACAGTTCAAAGAATTGGTGACTGTGGTCATTCGCAACCCTGAGTCGCGCTACCTTTCAATCTCCTAGGCAACCGGGGCGGGGCCAAGACATCAAGGCAAGGTTCCTTGGCATTGAGAAACACCCACTGATTCAGACCAGGCATGCAAGCTTGGAAACATGTATTTTGAATGAATGAATGAATGAATGAATGAATGAATGAATGCAGATGAAATTTATTTGTTTACATAAATCTGTGATAATGACGATGAGGAATGTCGACTCTGGGAAAAGCTTGCAAAGCCTATTATGCATGTGATGTGCACAACCAGTCTCAGAAGACCCCTCCTACATCAAACTTTAGCCAAATTTTATGTCACAACTTTACCAGAATAATCATCTGAATTTAATTTCCATAAATTATGTGTTCAGCTGGTTCTCTTCATTTCAATCTATCAGAATAAAACAAGGAGACGTTCATGTTTTATTGTATCATCCTTTTCCCCTACCTTTCTGTGTTCCATTGCAGTAGAGCGGGAAACAGTGACAGCTAGTCCACTACTGAAAGTGTGTATCGTGATTAAAATGTCCATTATAGTGGGAAAAGTTTTGTAAGGAATATGACTATCCGGCTTTTCTAAATATCAGGAGCAAGCTTGTTTATGTGCAATATTTCAGTGATTACAATCTCAGATGGTGTAATCACTGAAATATTGCACATAAATTCCCACTGCATCTAGCTCTGGCTCGATCTGCATCTATTTGAAGTAAACGATGAGCAACATAAGTTTATTCTAAATACCACAGGACACACAGATTGTGATGGTGAGGGGAAAATCGGATGGATACAACCTGTTGCCGCTGATGAGACGAGGATGCACGAGGAAGACAGAAAGGGTGAGCAGGACTTTGATGATGTTATCAGATGACCCAATCTGAGCCTGAGGACCTTTTAACCACCCTGTCCATCTGCTGAAGCTTTGTTACTAAATATAGTTAATGATAAATAAAAAATCTAAACAATTTTCCTTTAAAAAGGTAAAAGGAAAATGGCTAAATTACAAATTTTTTTTTTTTGTAATGGGAAACGTGAGTAAAAACCACTGGACCACACCACCAGTGGCAAAAAAGTGAATAGGTCTACGCTGTTGGGTGGCCTCTGGTATTTTGTTGGACTTTTAACTTATTGTAAATATTTCTCTTCTTTTTTTTCCCCTGATCTTCCCCAGGTCCACACTGGGGGCATCAGCGGCGCTGAACAGCAGCAGAACGTTACAAATTCAAATATAATCCATACAGTCTATGGGGTTGATCCAAACTGGCAATGGCACCCAACTTTTCAGGTGGTGGTGTGCTGCTAAATGCATGACAGGGTTATATTTTAGCCGTGGGCCGCTTTTTGGGATGCGTCAATTTCAGCAAATAACACAGGGCTAGACAGGAATTCACACTTGGTATCAGTGTAATACGTCCGGTAATTTTCAAAATAAAAGCCTATTGCAGAGATGTGCTTTCTTATCTATGTAGATAAGATAACATCTATACGTGTGATCTCACGGCTTATTTAGTCCCAGTATCTTTCAAGAAGCGCAACAGCGTGTTTTTCTTCATGGATGTGATGTCCATTTTCCTCTTCCTGCTTTAATGGTGAATTAAGTCTTGAGGGATTTGATGACTTCACAAGCCCAGCAAGGAGGACGTTAGAGATGCCGCATCGCTTGCAGTGTGGATTAACGCACCTAGTAAAAAAAACCGTCTTGCTGCAGTTTTGTGCCGCTGATGCCCCCGGTGTGGACCCAGGGTTACGCTACAAAAGCAGCCATTTATTTTCAAGGGAAAAAGGTTTATTAAAAAAATCCAATCTAGATGCAGTTAATTTTTGTCCTTACATTACTTTGTCATTCAAGTCTATGGAGAACATGACCCTTGTAAATAAAGTCCCCAGACTCTTATTGGGTCAGCTTTACTGGAGCTATAAATGAGCCTAAAATTAAAAGTGTACAGCGTACAATATCCGTCTGAGGATTTTTACTTTAGGTCAAATTACTCATTTGTCTTGCTAGTTCTAATTAGATTTCCATGTGGCTGTGTGACATTTTGTAACTACATAAATGTCGATTGAATTTGGGAAGAATAATGGTTATTCGAGCTATTCTACCTTGGTGAAACTTATATTTGCATGGACTTGTTCTGTGGTGTTACTCACGTATGTGTTTGGGTCCTGAGCCTGGGTCTTGGGAAGAGGGGAGTCACAGTCAGGACTGTAGTGTTCACAGAAGTCATAGGCCGCCTGAGGGTTGGAGGCAATTAACAGCTGCTGGATGTCTCCCTGTAAAACAAACAAAAACAATTATAATTTATTTATGATCTCAGACTCAACAGAAATGTTTAAACTTTGTAGAACCAGTGGAAGTGCTTTCAGTCACCTAACAATAAGGTTTACTTTCTCAAGATTCTGACCTGGAAAACCTCCTCATCAAGCAGACGAGCTCCAAACACTGTGATGCCATTGGTGTCAATCACAGCATTGTTGCCCCGGGGAAGAGGACGGGTCATCTTCTTCTTGCAGTCCAACAGCAGAGTCACGTTTTTCTTGGAAACGGAGAAGGCAATGCGATGCCACCTAGTGACAGAAGAAGAATCCGTGAGCAAACATTTATGTCAAATAAAGAATAAAGAAACCAACCATCTCCTACATCATGCAGATCATACTATTCCTAACCACCACCACCCACATAACCACAAATAACTCATCTCAATCAGTCACAAACTGGTGTTGCTGGTTACTGACTTGCCATCAGCCAGGTTGATGCCTTTGAAAAGCGGGTAGTCCTCAGGAGCTGGCTTTCCATTCTGGTCTTCGTACAGAAAAACAGGCGAGCGTCCCATTTCAATGCCCAGTTGCTGAATGCCCTGCTCACTGTAGATAGAGAGGAGGAAAGCTTGGAGACCAGCCTGGGCCTTTATCAGAGCCATGATGGAGAAGTTCTCTGGGAAACGCCCTAAAGGTGGAAGGAAAGATAAAAAACTTAATAAATATTAGCAGAAAAGGTAGAAATGCCCCAATAAAAAGATTTAATAAATCATATAAATGTGCCCTTTAGAAAAAAGTGTGTTTAGATTACCCATACCCTGTGTATAAAATATAGTGGCTCTCTGGTGCTGTGAATAAGTGACTATAGTGAATACTTGAATAAGGGAAATAAAATAGAAAGAACTGATCAAAGATACAGGTAACATCTAAATGAGAAGTGATAGTTCACAAAAAAGTAGACAAGACACTAGGAGCTGTGTTTGGTGGCACCGCTGAAAATAAAGCAATGAGAGAAATTCACCCACACTAAAATGCATCAGAACGAATCAAGATGTGAGCTAATAATAACAGGCTGTACAAAAAAATAACAAACATAAAAAGAGCTGGAAATCATTTTGTACTTAAGAAGATTTTACTTAACATAAGTGAGGCTTTTTATTTTCTATTCACAAGTGCAGAATCACATAATTATCAAATTAACAAATCAGAACAAAGCACAAACTTTCTCTCTGAAATTTAAAAGGCTTCAAAATTAATTCAAAGCTAAGCTAGTTAGCAAGCTGCAATAATTACGTTTCACATTATAAAACAATCCAAATCAAATGTACGTTATTAATCCCAGAGGGAAATTAAGAGTATTCAAAATACTCTAGCCTCGAATTTATAAGCAAACCTTTGCTTCACAAAACAAATGTTCATTGTATCTTTCATCTAAATATATCATCATCATCAAAACTTACATGAATATATTAATGGGAGAAATCAGGACAAAGAAGGCGGAAAGTCGTTTAGCGATAGATAGCTAACATTAGCTGCTCGTTAGCTAGCTAGAAAGCATAAATGTTTGTATTCGCTACTATTTCCTGTCCTTTACTTAATATTACGCAGTTACTCACGGTAAAACAACAAAATAAATGTTAAAAAACCGCCAACTATCTATTATGACAAATATCTTGGCTTGTATCCGTGCCCATAAAAGCTAGCTTAGCCCTAGCCTGAAGTTGTCCTGAAGGTCACGTGCGCTTCCTCTGAAGTTCAACCAACGAATGAATGATTGAATGAATGAGGCGTTTTGATAAGATGTTTTTCATAATTCTTCTTACAAAAAAGTAAAGCATTACTGCACGTCTTAATGTTTATAAATATTAAATAACTTTTATTTTGACTCAAAAATTTTTTACTTAACAAAATTTCACATTTAAACTGGAATAGCCAGGTAATTTATGTTTTTCTATTTGTCATCCGTTCATATAAAGCATAAAGATTTGTTTCTATGACATTTAATGAGATTCACTACTTTGTCCACTACAAAAATAAAAATTCCATAAAAAATTTTTACCATTAGAAAATATGAAGAAAAAACCATCAATTTAGTATCTCTTTATGTGAAATCATGAAACCTATATTAAAACATGACTTAGTATATACAAATAAATATCTTTATTGTGAAGCAGTCACCTTAAATACTATGCATCAGTCTGAGAACTACCTGAGAAGAGCTGCTTGGTGGGGGCAGAGATCTGGGCCTTCTTGGTGATGCGGTAAGCATGATCAGGGCTGCTGGAGCGACGGGATGTGCAGAAGCCAGGGACTTTCTTCACACCCTCGGGGAGAGAGGGAACCTGCAGAGCCCGCAGCACATCAACTGGATCTGATAAAAGAGAAACAAGTGAAGAAATTAATTTTATTGCTAAATAAACAAACAATGAACACTTAATCAAATGTTATGTAGCTTAAACTTGACGTACAATTACAATTTCATACTTACCATTAAGAAAGCTATTTAGTAGTTTGATGAATAATGCAGCTATTGTTTCCAACAACTTTACAGCTCTACTGACCCTGCTTTTAATAAAGTTGATGTTAAATGTTTCAGCTGTACTAATGTGATACGGGATGTAGTATGGGAGGTGTTCACTGAACATTTAGGTAAACTATAAGAAAGGATGCTCTGTGCTGGAGGAGATGGGCAACAGTCCAACCACCATTTATGAGCGAGTGCACGGTGGGCACAGCAAAGCTCAGCTTCCATCTGAATGAAGACGATCTCGTCTGTTAGCAGCTGGGACGAGTGGCTGTTGATGTGATAAAGTACTGAGTCAAATTAATATTTATTTGGTATCACAGTCATGTTACTATTCATATGACATAAATATGGGATCTAAAATGTTGAAATCCACACAAACTCCAGTGATGCTCTAATATAACACTAATACAGAGTTAGACAGTGAGCCAGTCTATCATCCTGTCACACTCTAAACTAGTTTGCTTACCCACCTCCAGTCTGAGCTGCAGCCTCCTGACACACTTCAAATAAACAATACCGACTCTTTAAAAAAGACAAATTTTATTTACACACAAGTGCTGACATAAAACAAAACATGCATCTCAGAACTAACTTGAACACACATTCCCATATTAACGCTGTTTTTTAAATAATTGCTCATTCTAACATGAATAGTTTCATCAGTATCTCTTCATGGCTACTCTGCCCTGCTGTCTAGGAACATCACTAATAACTAAAGCAAAATCAACAAAGGTTTAAAAACCAAACACTGGCATGCATTACAAAAGTATAACTTAGGTCGTCGTCGTCTTCCTGCGCTTATCCGGGTCCGGGTCGCGGGGGCAGCATCCCAACTAGGGAGCTCCAGACCGTCCTCTCCCCGGCCTTCTCCACCAGCTCCTCCGGCAGGACCCCAAGGCGTTCCCGGACCAGATTGGAGATGTAACCTCTCCAACGTGTCCTGGGTCGACCCAGGGGCCTCCTGCCGGCAGGACATGCCCGAAAAACTTCCCCAGGGAGGCATCCAGAAGGCATCCTGACCAGATACCCAAACCACCTCAACTGACTCCTTTCGATCCGGAGGAGCAGCGGTTCTACTCCGAGTCCCTCCCGAATGTCCAAGCTCCTCACCCTATCTCTAAGGCTGAGCCCGGCCACCCTACGGAGGAAACTCATTTTGGCCGCTTGTATTCGCGATCTCGTTCTTTCGGTCATTACCCAAAGCTCATGACCATAGGTGAGGATTGGGACGTAGATCGACCGGTAAATCGAGAGCCTGGCTTTCTGGCTCAGCTCCCTCTTCACCACGACAGATCGGCTCAGCGTCCGCATCACTGCAGACGCCGAACCAATCCGCCTGTCGATCTCCTGATCCCTCCTACCCTCACTCGTGAACAAGACCCCGAGATACTTAAACTCCTCCACTTGAGGTAGGACCTCTCCCCCGACCCGGAGGTGGCAAGCCACCCTTTTCCGGTCGAGAACCATGGTCTCAGATTTGGAGGTGCTGATCCTCATCCCAGCCGCTTCACATTCGGCCGCAAACCTACCCAGCAAGAGCTGAAGGTCAGAGCTGGATGAAGCTAGGAGGACCACATCATCCGCAAAAAGCAGAGACGAGATTCTCCTGCCACCAAACTCGACACACTCCACACCACGGCTGCGCCTAGAAATTCTGTCCATAAAGGTAATGAACAGAACCGGTGAAAAAGGGCAGCCCTGGCGGAGTCCAACCCTCACCGGGAACAGGTCCGACTTACTACCGGCTATGCGGACCAAACTCACGCTCCTCTGGTAAAGGGACTGAATGGCCCTTAACAGAAAGCCACCCACCCCATACTCCTGGAGCGTCCCCCACAGGGTGCCCCTGGGGACACGGTCATAAGCCTTCTCCAAATCCACAAAGCACATGTGGATTGGTTGGGCAAACTCCCATGCCCCCTCCATCACCCTTGCAAGGGTGTAGAGCTGGTCCACAGTTCCACGGCCAGGACGAAAACCACATTGCTCCTCCTCAATCTGAAATTCAACTATCGATCGGACCCTCCTCTCCAGTACCTTGGAGTAGACCTTTCCAGGGAGGCTGAGGAGTGCGATCCCCCTATAGTTGGAACACACCCTCAGGTCACCCGTCTTAAAGATGGGGACCACCACCCCGGTCTGCCACTCCACAGGAACTGCTCCCGATGACCACGCAATGTTGTAGAGACGTGTCAACCATGACAGCCCTACAACATCCATAGCCTTGAGATACCCAGGACAAACCTCATCTGCCCCCGGGGCTCCGCCGCTGTGTAGTTGTTTGACTACCTCAGCAACTTCTGCCCCCGAGAATGGACAGTCCATACCCAGGTCTCCCGGCTCTGGTTCCTCCTCGGAATGCGCGTAGGTGGGATTGAGGAGCTCCTCAAAGTATTCCTTCTATCGTCCGACCATAGCCCCAGTTGACGTCAGCAGCTCCCCATCCCCACTGTAAACAGTGTGAGCGAGTTGCTGCCTTCCTCTCCTGACAGTTTGCCAGAACCTCTTTGGAGCCGATCGATAGACTTTCTCCATGGCCTCACCAAACTCCTCCCACGCCCGAGATTTTTCCTCGGCAACTG
Source organism: Nothobranchius furzeri (assembly GCF_043380555.1). Lineage (NCBI taxonomy): Eukaryota > Metazoa > Chordata > Actinopteri > Cyprinodontiformes > Nothobranchiidae > Nothobranchius > Nothobranchius furzeri. The sequence goes on along the minus strand of NC_091759.1, from coordinate 22,498,085 downwards.
CCACTGCTGCACCCCGCTTGGCTATCCGGTACCTGTCTGCTGCCTCAGGAGATCCACAGACCAGCCACGCCCTGTAGGCCTCCTTCTTCAGCCTGACGGCTCCCCGAACCTCTGGTGTCCACCAGCGAGCACGGGGGTTGCCACCACGACTGACACCGGCCACCTTGCAACCACAGCTAGCAACAGCCGCCTCAACAATCGCAGAGTGGAACAAGGCCCACTCGGATTCGATGACCCCCACTGCTCTTGGGACGCGGTCAACGCTCTGCCGGAGGTGGGAGTTGAAGACCGTCTTAACAGGTTCTTCTGCCAGGCGTTCCCAGCAGACCCTCACTATGCGTTTGGGTCTGCCAGGTCTACGCAGCATCTTCCCCTGCCATCTGATCCAACTCACCACCAGGTGGTCAGTTGACAGCTCCTCTCTTCACTCGGGTGTCCAAAACATACGGCCACAGGTCAGATGATACGACTACAAAGTCTATCATCGACCTGCGACCTAGGCTGCCCTGGTACCAAGTGTACCGATGGGCATCCTTATGTTCGAACATGGTGTTCGTTATGGCCAAACTGTGGCTTGCACAGAAATCCAATAATGAAACACCACTTGAGTTCAGATCAGGCGGGCCGTTCCTCCCAATCACACCCCTCCAGGTCATGCTGTCATTGCCCACGTGAGCATTGAAGTCCCCCAGCAGCTCTAACCACTGTGCCACTGCGCAGCCACTAAATCTAATTATCCCAGTTAAACCAGTTACGGACAGGTTTAAAGTGAGGCAGCCATAGAACTAAAACAGGAACCTGTATTCACATTTTCCCAGTTTTCCTCCCTCGGTCTGTGTTCGAGCTGCAGCAGAGAGCCAGTTTAGTTTTTAACAGTCAATTAAATCCATTTGCAGCCAGCCCTGCTGTGGCACTCCCCATAATAAACTCACAGGGTCACTGATGCTTTTCTCTGGTTAAATCAATGCAAGATCTAAAGCCACAATAATAAACTCTAGTGCCCCAAAAAGCTAAATATTTATATAGAAATGAAGTAATTTGACCTTGAGATGTATAAAATCACAGCTAGCACAGCTGTTAGGGACCCCCTTTACCACCGAGGACACCGCTGGGTTAAGTATAACAAACTCTTGTAGAAAGTCAGAAAGTTAAAAGTGAAAATCCACCAAACTTATTTTAGCTACAAAACTTAACTCAGGATTTCTTCAAAGCAGATTCTGAAAAAAAGAGTTGAATCCACCTGCAACCCTGACAATAAAAGATGGATGAACGTAGTAATGCTATAACATCGGATGGAGTGAACATTTTACAGGAAAATAGGATAAAATTTGATGCGATGTTTCCTTGTTTTTGTTCTCATTTCCTGCAAATCCCTTCAGAGGTGCTTATGTTTGGGTAACCCCCAGTGTTTCAGAGCTAACAGTTATTCAGATGGGTCTGCAGATGATAATATTTACCCAGAGAGGCCAAATGGTGCAATGGGTGCCTAGACCTCTGCCAAACACCAGAGAGAAAAGGGGAGAGAAGCATCAGCGAGGGGAAGCAGGTAGGGGGAAAGGGAGGGTGCAAGATGAAGAAATTAAAATTATGCAGGTAAAATGGGTAATGTGAGTTTAAATGAACAAGCTCACGCAGAAATGTGAGAAAAGGTTGTCTGAATGGGTTTTTTAACAGAAGACTTGGTAGAGAGTGTGGAGTTATGATCAATGGAGATTTTATGTCGATTTAAAATCTGTTTTGAAATGAATTTTTAAGAATTTTGCAGATTTAGAAGAGAACATTATGTCTGAAGCATGGAAGGAAGTGTGTGTGTGTGTGTGTGTGTGTGTGTGTGTGTGTGTGTGTGCTTGTGTGTGTGTGTGTGTGTGTGTGTGTGCGTGCGTGTGTGTGTGTGTGCTTGCGTGCGCGTGTGTGTGTGTGTGTGTGTGTGTGTGTGTGCGTGCGTGTGTGCGCGCGTGCGTGTGTGTGTGTGTGTGCTGGGGTGGGGGGGTGAGGCAGTGACAGTAGACAGCATGGTTCTGTGATGGCAGGATCCTGGATCAGGTTGCAGCCTGAGCTCTCCCAGTATGTCCAGTACAATGTGCTGCTCTGTTCCCGCTCCCAGCCCAGCTCACATCTGCAGCTGAGGCCCTTCCTGCCTGGAGGACCACAATCACCACCAAAAATAACACTCAGAGCTGCAGAGGTGCTCACAGCGCAGGCAGGGTGAGGTGCACCTCTACGCCTCGTGGGACGAGGACGTGACACAAATGGAAGTAGACGAGGTAGGAAAGCAGACAGCTGAGGGCACAAACTCACTTTAACTCTCTTTTTCCTTCCTCTTCCATCTCCCTCATTTTAAGCATTCCCAGATGGCTCCACCCTTTTGATGTAAGTGTGGGCCAATTACTCTGCTGTTATTAAGACAGGAAACAGGCTTCCAGGTCCGCTGTGCCGCTTCAACCAGAGCTGTAAGGATTCCAGTAGCAGTCCAGTTAGAGCAAACGACAGCCAGACTGGCGAGAATCCAGTAAAAAGACAATTTCCCCAAGAAAATTATCAAAGGTAAATAGAAAGGATTTCAAGAACTCCACCTTTCACACTAAAAACCAAATTCACCCGTTCACACAACATTCTTTGTCCCACAGTCCAGATGTGGTTTTTATATATTTTACAAACAATCATCACTACCTATTTCATATTCACAGTCATTGTGGAAGGTTTCAGAAATATCTGAATAAAGCCATTAAATAAATGAAATGTGCTCACATTTAATTTAAACAGATTCTAACATTTTATTTGTTCATTAAGGTTTATTCTCATTCAGCTGAGCTATTAATAAAAATAGCTTTAAAAGGTAAAGCTAAATTATGACGTGTTGGTGAATAATAGAACACTAAACTATGGGATTAGCTTAATGAACTGACCTGTACCGGAATGTTTGCAGTGTGAAGTGACTTGAGACGACTCTTGTCGTGATTTGGCGCAATAGAAATAAACTTGGATTGAATTGGGGTCAGTGAGACTTTAAACAGGGTTTTCATGACTGAAGTTATCTCAGAGCTGTTCTCCAGACAACACCAACCTATAAAAACATAACAACATCTACACATGGAGGCAGGTTCCTTATAAAAGGAGAAACTTCTAAAGTTTGATGTTTATTTAACTGAAATTCGTCAAAATGACCGCTAGATGGCAGTAAAACTGATTTAATTAACCCTTGTTGCATGGAAGGCTGCAGCCACACACACACACACACACACACACACACACACACACACACACACACACACACACACACACACACACACACGAAGCTTCTGGTTAAATGACAAAAGTGTAAGTTTAATAGCAAGAACATGTCACAATAATTGAGATTAGCGCTCCATCTAGAGACAGGTTTGATCGATTATGTAAAAATGATCAGAGATCATCAATTAAATCAGAAAATAGTCATACCACTTTATTTGTCGAGCACATTTCAGTACAACATGAGAGACAACCAAAGCTCCTTACGTACAGAAGTACTAAAACATGGATCATATCATAAACAGAGCAAAGGATAAAACAAGTAAAACTGCCAGAATGGCCATTCTAAAAAATGAGTTAAACCTAATAAAAATATGAATGAAAACAACTAGAAGTAATACTTTAACAAGGAACAAGTCAAGATGTAAATAAAAGTGGGTTTTTAGTCGTGACTTTAAGGCTTCAATAGAAGCTGACTGGCGGATCGTAAGGTAAGGCGTTCTAAAGAACAGGCGCCGCATGTAGAAACAAAAGGAGATGTGGCTATCCATCAGCTAACATCTCAACATTCCTAAAATTATGAATAGAAGAGTGTAAAGAGGCTAATTTCATTGTTTAAATTATAATAATAATGATAATGTCAATCTGCAAATCTTATTATCTTAAAGAACTTCTTCCGGCTCTTGGAGAGCACATACGCTTTTTTCCTCCTCTCCTCCCTATCGTATCCCAAGGCTCTTTGTCTGTCTTTGGGTGGACGGCGCTTCTGCATTTTTTCTGGAAACTGGAAATTATTAAAAATGGACCTGGTCAGTTGGTCTCTCAATGCGATTGACAAGATTTTTTCAATGATGAGAACGGGAGAAGGGGCTCCCAGATGCCCCTCTGGGACAGAGCCAGCTGGGCATATCATGGACTCCTGGAAACAGTGAAACCTGATCTGCCTTTCTCAACTGTCTGTAGAGGATTCTGAAGACGTCTGGATATTCGTGGTGTTGGCGTCAGGTTTCCTGCTTTTTGGCCTGAGTGGTTACCTGGCTTGCCGGAAAATTAACGAGCTTTCGAGGAATATTGGCTCAATCCCGGAGCTCAGGGATGGATTGCACCGCGCTGTGAACGCACAAACTCATATAATTGTCAAGATGAGTCATAAGCTTGGAACTTTGGCTGAGATTCAGGCTCTGGCACAGAAGGTGGATTCGATCAAGGAGAAAGTGGATGGATCAGCACGGATTGGGATAAATTAATTACGCCATTATTGGATTTAGAGGGGTTGAGGACCAACGGAACTTTAAGACAGAGAGGAAATTATCTGTCTGGCCCAAAACAAGTTCTTATCTGAATCTGGTGCCCTTGAGCCTGTGAAGCTGAAGTGATTACTCCCCCTCAGAAGAAATGTGGAATGCTACCGTCACCATGGCAACTCTGTCTCCCTATCCCAGCCTGGGCGGGACTGCGACCGGTGAAGGCCGTTGAATCGTTTCCAGGAGTCACTGTGCTCTCTACACCTAACGACCTCCCTCCCCTGTCCAAACGGAGGTGACGAGCGCTGCTCATCGCGGCTGCATGCACTGATGTGTGGAGAGTCCCCAACCCTACCTTCCCACCTAGTGGACACTTATTTTGTGTGATGTCTGAAGTCTGTTGCATTTCTGTCTGAGGTGTTTTTTGCATAGCAAAGCTGCCCTCCCTGTGGAGGGTAAAGCCTGGTTTACGCTTCTCCGTCAGCTCCGCAAGGGACAGACACGCACGGATTGAGGGAGGCGTTTTGCTCTTTTACTTCTCCGTCTCCTGGAGAGTGTTGCAAAGCAATTGCCCGGCAGGACCACAGAGGGCGTAGCGCTGTTCTGTGGTATCCTGTCATGTATCGGTCCAAGATCGTGTGTTTATATTGGGTTTTTGGTGTATATAAGAGACTTTTAACACGGACATATTTGTCTCTCATTCTCCCACCGCTTCATGCGCTCCTCACCTCTAAACCCACGTTTCCTGTCATTTCCGTCCACAAATAAAACGCTTGCTGCGCATCTTCTCACTCCTCCAGCCACGGGAGGATGAAACGTTCATATTTTTAGAGTTTTTTCGCGAGGTATTCTTCAAGCTTCTCCATGTCTGCCGCTAGTTAAACTCGGCTCTGTTTGCAATGGCGGCGCTGTAAACAACAGCGGCGTCCTGACCAGTCACAAGCTCGTGTAATCCGTTTCGTTCGACGGATGTTTAAAAAACTGGGCTCGACTCCGTACGTACTTGCGTGCCTGCCGGATCCCTACGCAAGGACGGGTAATGGCGTTGCGTGTGCTCTGCACTGACGCAGACGGAGAAGCATAAATCAGGCTTAACTCTGAAGTGCCTTTTTTTCCTCCACCTGACCCAATCCTCATGTAAACCCCTCTGATCTCTTTTAAGGTAGCGCGGCTCGGGTTGCGAATGACCACAGTCACCAATTCTTGTCATGTGTCTTTGCCTATGCATGTATGTCTAATCTCAGACTAGTGTGTACTGAAACTCTAATTTCCCTCTGGGATTAATAAAGCATCTTTGAATTGAATTGAACAACTGGCCTGATGTAAAAAAAAAAGACAAACAAAAAACAAACCTGGCAAATTCATGAACAAATATTCTTGTTCATGACTTCAATAATTAGAGTTTAGTTTAAAATTTTCATTAAAAAATGTTTTATGTTTTCCAGTTTTAACATTAAACTGAGGTGTGTGTGTGTGTGTGTGTGTGTGTGTGTGTGTGTGTGTGTGTGTGTGTGTGTGTGTGTGTGTGTGTGTGTGTGTGTGTGTGTGTGTAGCGTTGTTGTAAATATAACACGTTCTTCCTGCTCTGTGTGAATAACAATATGGTTGTTGTGTAAAGGTGAGAGGTGACGAGGTCAACGTGTCAGCTGGAGTGTGTGTCTGGTATTTGGCAAAGTTCTGCCAAGAAAAGACGTGTGAGTACACACAAGCACACACACACACAAACACACACACAAGCACACACACACACACATGCACACACACAAGCACACACACACAAACACACACAAGCGCACACACACATGCACACACACAAGCACACACACACACACACACACATGCACACACATACAAGCACCCACACACAAACACACACACAAGCACACACACATGCACACACACAAGCACACACACACAAGCACACACACACATGCACACACACACAAGCACACACACACACATGCACACATGCACACACATACAAGCACCCACACACAAACACACACACAAGCACACACACAAGCACACACACACAAGCACACACACACATGCACACACACACATGCACACACACAAGCACACACACACACACACACACATGCACACACATACAAGCACCCACACACAAACACACACACAAGCACACACACATGCACACACACAAGCACACACACACAAGCACACACACACATGCACACACACACATGCACACAAACGAGCACACACACACGCACGCACACATACACACACACAAGCACACACACTCGTACATTTGCAGGTGCACAACGGCCTCGCTAAGCTGTAGCACGGAGCATCTCAGGCCCATCAGAGGATGCAGAGTTTTTTCTAAGTGAACTTTGATCTCAGCTCTGCCTTCATCCTCCCAGCCGACCACAGTGGTAAAAGTATGAGCAGCTCTCAAACTGCAGGTTATAATTTTCAAAACGGATTCTATAGTTATGACTTATTTATAAAGCCTCATACACACAGACAGCAAAGCTATTATGAGTGTCCACGCTGGACAGAAGGAGTTATTAAAACTTACACGACTTAAACCAGGGTTTGGTTTGTCGTTGTGGCTTTAATTATCATGTAGACGTTCCACCATGTGACTGTGCCTGGAAAGTAGCTCAGAAAAGGAAATGATAAAAATATAAATCTGATTTATGAGTAATTCCTAAATGAATACAACTGAGATGCTTGTTAAACCTGAGGGAGATCTGCAGAGAAAACAGGAAGTCATCAAAAATGTGCAACCTGCAAAAAGCTGCAGAGAATTTGTAAAGATTATGAAAAAAAGAGATAATTTCAATGCTGTGCTGTGAATAAAATCAGCTAAACATCAAATATTGAAGCATTTAAAAAGAGTTTGCCTCTGATTCTGGTTGTTGCTGAAGTGTGAGAAAGATTTAACTTCGTATCTTTACAATGTGATGCTTTTTCCTCATAGTTGCTTTTATTTTCCAAAAAACAAATTTCTTCTCAATTCAAGTCAATCATTCCAGTAAATACTAAGACAAAAAGTCTTAATCCTGTAGTGTTATCTCTCTGTGCCTTCCTCTGTCACACACATCGACATACAACTGCACCAGCAGCTGGACTCTGGAGTCTTCTGGGATGGATCTGGATGATCAGGACCAACCTTTACAGTATTCCAGCCACCATTATGTGGTCTGTGCCAGTCTGCACATGCTCCACTGATGCTGCCGACATGCATCGTGGTGGAGTCTGGTGTGGTTTCTGCACTGTAGGCCGCAGGCCCAGTTTGGATCAGAGGGTGGATCCTGACATGCCTGCATGGGACCAAAGCAGCCTGACCAGGAGAGTCAGAGGTTCCCTGCTCCGTTCCACCGCTCAGATTTAGGAAACACAAATTACACACTAGACTGGTGAGGAATGATGAGCACAAAGATGAGCTCCTGAATCCTGGAAGGTCATGCTCTCAGAGCTTAACTTTTATAACCAGAAAGATGCTAAAACTAAACATTTTCACTAGCGAACACAAGAGCACCCTCAGAAGAACAAAAAGCTGGTGAAGGATGGCTTCACCAGTTGATCGTTCTAATCCTGAGAAGACTCAAACTCAGATCTAAAAGTGTGCACCTCATTTATTTCCATACATCTAACAACCAGCTGAAGTCACAAATCAGACTTTTATTAAAGAGAAGATCGCAAGAGCTCTACATGACGTTCATGATCACAGCGAGATATTTCAGTCTGGAAATCCCCACGTCAGAAACATGGCGACCACGTTTTATGGGTATAATTAACAGTGAAGAGGTGGTGGGTGAGGGGGTCTGAGGAGTTGTGACATCTATTATTACACTTTCTATACTGGGAGGAGTCTGCATTAATGTTGTTCAATCATGTTTATGATTCCAGATAAGTAGAAATGTTTGACTGAAAACTGTAGTTACTGGATGCTAGAAATCATATTTCTTTTATTTTTTTTCTTACTGCTTAAAGTACACAAAGTAGTTGGAACTGGAACAAAACAACCTCACATTAAAGGTGTGGTTCACTCATTTAATCAACACACTTGCAAAGGTCTCTAGTAGCAATGAATGCCTTGTAAGTTGTTCTCTGGGTACAAAAAGCCCCGGTGCTCCCGTTTTAGGAACTAGAAGTGAGCCAGGTCAGAGGAGAGCTTCAGATGACAGGATTTGGAGTCTTACTTCCTGATATTTGGACATCTGACCTCTCTTTGGCTAACAGCTAACAGCCTTTTCTTGGACATTTTTTCTGCCTTATCTTGGACATTTTTTCTTCTAGCGTCTTAAGAAAAACAGTATTTTTTGGACATTTTACTTTTCTGTTTCTGGTGCTGTGAAGCTTGGAGGATTTTTACAGCTATTTTTTCACTTTTTGAGCATTTGTTATGATGTGTAACCATGGCAACAAGCTGGTTTCCATTCGTGATGTGATGTTCCAATGTTTCCAATGTGATGCCATCAGTGTGATGCCATCAGTTCCGTTGTCGCTAAGCTACAAACCCAGCACCCCAATGCATTTGTGGCTATATCTGGTGATTTTAATCATGCCTCACTCTCTGCTACACTTCCAACATTTCAACTGTTTGTCAGCTGCTCCACCAGAGAAAACAAGACATTGGATTTGTGTTTTGCAAATGTAAAGAATGCATACATGTCCAAAACAAGACCTCCTCTGGGACAATCAGATCACAATCTTGTTTTTCTCTGATCAGAATACAAACCACTTGTTCAGAGGCAACTTGTGACAAGAAGAACTGTGAGAAAATGGTCACAGGATGATGAAGAAGCCCTTCAGGGTTGTTTTGAGACCACAGATTGGATGACTCTCTGCCAAGGATATGAAGAGGACATCAATGCCATGACTGGATGTGTCACTGACTATATAAACTTCTGTGTGGACAACATCATACCCACCAGAACAGTGAGATGTGTTGCTAATAGCAAACCCTGGATCACCAGTAAACTGAAGAATCTGCTAAATGAGAAAAAAAGAGCCTTCAAGGAGGGAGACAGGGAATTATTGAGGAGTACACAGAAGCAACTGAAGATCAAGATCAGAGACAGCAAGGAGGCATACAGGAAGAAGCTGGAGAACAAACTACAGAGGAACAATATCAGAGATGTCTGGTCAGGGATGAAGAAGATCACAGGCTTCAAGCAGAGGAAGGATTGCACAGATGGCAGCCTGGACACAGCCAATGAACTGAACAAGTTCTTCAATAGGTTCAGTTCAGGAACAAACCCAGCATCCTCCTCGCCTGTCCCCAGCCAATCAGACATCCCATCCTCCTCTGATCCAACATTTTCCTGTCACACGCCAGCTCTTTTGTCCTCTAACGCCATCATGGACTCTTCTGGTTCTATAAAGCTGTCTTCAACCAAGTCAGGAGATGCTGCTGCCCCATTTACCTCCCCCTCCCACCTATCTGTCTCTAGAGGTCAGGTGAAGAGGCAGCTGGAGAGACTGAACAGGAACAAGGCTGCAGGTCCAGATGGTGTCAGCCCCAGGGTACTGAAGGCCTATGCAGAGCAGCTCTGTGGGATTCTGCAGCACCTCTTCAACCTCAGTCTGACCCGCTGCAGTTTGCTTATCGCCATGGAGTTGGAGTTGAAGATGCCATCATCCAGCTGCTTCAACCAATTCACTGTCATCTGGACAAAGCAGGCAGCACTGTGAGGGTCGTGTTCTTTGATTTCTCCAGTGCATTTAACACAATCCAGCCTGATATACTTTGCCAGAAACTCCAGAAGACACAGTTGGGGGCCTCAACTATCGCCTGGATTAAAGACTACCTGACAAACAGACCACAGATTGTGAGGCTGAAGAACTGCACATCAAACCAGGCGATCAGTAGCATTGGAGCACCACAGGGGACTGTACTCTCACCATTCCTTTTCACCCTGTACACCTCAGACTTCCAGTACAAGTCCGAGACCTGTCATCTACAGAAATACTCAGATGACTCTGCAGTTGTCGGGTGTATCAGAGATGGACAGGAAGCTGAGTACAGAGAGCTGGTGGAGCGCTTTGTGGCATGGTGAGGAAACAATCATCTGACCTTGAACGTGAACAAAACAAAGGAGATGATTTTAGACTTCAGAAGAAAAAGGGTGGAGTCAAACACTGTTTCCATCATGGGAGAAGAAGTGGAGGTGGTTGAGGAATACAAACACCTTGGAGTTCACCTGGACAACAGACTGGACTGGAGAAAGAACAGCGAAGCCGTTTACAAGAAGGGACACAGCAGACTGCACTTCTTGAGGACGCTTAGGTCCTTCAATGTCTGTAGCAAGATGCTGCAGATCTTCTACAAGTCTGTTGTTGAGAGTGTAATCTCTTCAGCCATCGTCTGTTGGGGTAGCAGCATCAGAAGCAGGGACCTGAAAAGGCTCAACAGCCTAATAAAAAAGGCTGGTTCTGTTCTGGGGACGACTGTGGAACCGCTGGAGGAGATGATGCAAAGAAGGATTCTCCAGAGAATCAAGAAAATGATGGACAACCCTGAGCGTTCTCTTCACAAGACTGTCCGACAACGGAAGAGTGTCTTCAGTCAGAGGCTTCTTCAGTTTGGCTGCAACACTGACCGCTACTGGAGATCCTTCCTGCCAACAGCCATTGTAATATACAATAGCTCTTTGATTACTTGATTATTATTATTATTATGAGCTACTACAGCAATCAGTTTCCCTCTGGGATTAATAAAGTATTTTTGAATTGAATTGAATTGAATTGAAGCAACACAACTCTACCAGTCTGACTCTGTTTGCTTGGCAACGTTGATGTTTTATCCCCACATATAACACAAGCCTGGAGGAGTTCTACTGTGTGGTGAAGTTGCTAATATTAATGGTTAGCTTCTACTAGCAGAGACGTTCTCTGCTATTTCCTGGATGCTAAACCAACAACAGCCTTCCCCGTGGTGAGCCAAGTTGGGTGAGTCCATGAATGTTCAGTGTGACGTAGATCTGTCAGGATTTTCTAATCCTAGAGTTTCACTGTCTGTTTTCTATCAGAAGTTAATGCAGGAGATAGGTGTAGGAGACTATTTTCATGTTTAGCCTGCATGAAACACTCAGAGTGACCCATTAGAATCAGAGGTAATCATTCAAAATGTTTTTTCACTGAACCACACGTTTTAGATTTATTCTAGTATTTATTGCATTCCTTCTTTAAAGAGCAAGTCACTCCCAAATCTACTTTTTTTCTGATAAACTATATAAATGCGTGTCTAATCATGCTGCAGACACGTGTTATAGTTATATAGTTACAGTTTAGCACTTTAGTGCATTTTAGTAAAATTTTAATTTTCTGCCTAAAACTGTCATTGTTGTGCCATTTTTTAAGGCATTTTAAATCTGCCATCGCTATTGGCTAAGAGGTACCCTAGAATGTTAGCTGGTACCATATGATGTCACAATGTCGTTGTGAGCCTGTGTGTGTATTTGTTAGCAGCTCCGCCATCTCGGTCTGCTAGGCAACAGCATTGGTTGCATTTTTCAAACAGGAAGTGGGAGTTGAGTAATACTCTGGTAGGGGGTGACGCTCTTTAAACGTCAAGCCTCTTTAGGAAGTTCTCTTCTCTTTTTCTCCCAGTGCATTCTGGGAAACTACATTTATTCTGTAGGGCTTTACAGATCTTTCAGCTTGGAGATAGATTTTAGGACATAAACAAGAATATGTGTGATAAAGTTCTGCGTCAGGATACTAAAGTTCTACAGAAGTCCTCCATCTAAATCTTTCTGTCAAAACCAGCATTTATTTTCCAGAGGATCGACTTTTACATCAGAGCACACGACGGGCCTCCTACAGAGACTTCCTAGAAAATAACAGTGACTCAGAATAGCGTCCTACACAGACAGCCTGTCATTATGAAGCTGGCACGCTTGTCTGCCGTCGTCGTACATCTTCCACTCAAACAGGAGGAATCTGCTCAAACAAACCACTAAATCATCACCTATAAAACCAAAGAATTATCACCGACTCACTCTGGCTCGTCAAGTCTGAGTCGCCGATGTGGTTTTGTCTAAAAGATGCTGCTGAAAGTTGACATTTTGAGGGAATGTTTTGGTGTAAAACGGAGGTTTGGAGGTGTGAATCACATCTCAGTTGTGACTTCTGCGTGTTTTTGTCTCAAACCGCTGTCTGGGTTTGGACTAATTGGTTGAGCCTGAAAAAATGATTGAAGGCAAGTTCAGGGAATCCAAATCCACTGAAAAGAAAGAAACTTTGTCAAACTTCGAACTAAACTTCATGCAAGAGACACAAATTAAAGAATAAAATAAAGTCTCAGTCTGGATGAGTCATCATTAAGACAAACATTTGGGCTGGTGGACGTTAATCGGCACCAAAAACAGATGGTTTGCTATGAACTTTGTGTTCCATGTAGCCTTTTTTCCCAGGGTGTGTTTCTCTACCAACTTCTGAATAAAACATTGTTGAATTTAGGGTTTAGGTGAGGTTTGTGAATCCTGGCGGCGAAATGTGGACGCAGGACAGAAGAAACTAGCACCTGGAAGACTTCACTGAGGGCGAAAAAGCTCAAATTGGATAGAAATTATTAAAAATAAACGTACTTATTGAGGAAATTATGACGTTTTAAAATAAGGTGTCACAAACTGGGATTAGGCAGGTTTTACAAAACAATGTTTTTCATTTTAAATTCTCAGCTGAACGTTTTGAAATCAGCTTCAGGCAGTTGCTCTCATTAGGAACACCCCACTATCGTATCAGATGGAAAGCATCAAGACAAACTGGAATAATATGGATCTGATGTTGAACCTGGTGAACTTATGGGTGAGAAAATTAAAGGGAAGACAGATGTGAATCACCAAAGCCACAGAGATCCCTGGGAAATGATGATGAGGTCTTGGAAACCAGAGGGTAGAAGGTGAACGATGTCAGTCTGAGTCTGGTGTCGCCAGGAGTATCACACACTTCCACACACTCACAGGTACGAGCTGAGGATGCCCGGCTCTGCCTCCACAGTGGCTCCATTCAGCAGCAGCGACAGAATGAGAGGGAGAGCGGGGTTGTGCTCTGTTATGTTTAGCCAGATGGAGACAGACTGTCCTTTCAGAGGTTCTCTGCTTTGAAATGAGGTTAAGAAAAATGTGCCCTCTGACTTTCTCAGCCCGACTTTCTGAGCCTGCAGATCTCTGGATAACGGCTCATCCTCCCCTCCTTGTTTTGTCTTCATTCTCCCAGAGAAGAATGAATAAACATGTGAGATTCTGACCACTTTTCTCCCTAAATAGGGCTTTCACTGCCTGGGTGGGGCGCTGTCACCATTTACGCCCACATCTGTTCCTGCACCACAAAGTGCACTCACACCATGTGAGTCTGGAGCTCAGTCTGTTGGACCCAACATGAGTTTTCAGACAACAGGTGTGTTTAAAGACCTTCTTCTGTCCAACGTCTTCAGCATCCTTCAGGTTAAGATATGCAGCCTGCACACAGAGGCACATTCACACCGATGCAGCACACGTTTCCACACCCTGAGCTCCGTAGCTTACAGACGCGTATACACAAACAGAGCTGTACAAAGCTCACATAGACACGGAGACACTATGAGCTTTCACCCCCAAGCCCCAGCCTCTGAGGTGCTCTGCCGCATAGCAACCTATTCATGAGAAGTAAAAATGTCTCGGCTTTCACCTCCAAAATACACACAGAGACCACGAGAAGGTGCAATCTCACAATCTGAAACTGGAAATGTGGCCAAAGGATACAGGAGGAGAAAGATTTACACAAAAACCTCCAATGATCTAAGCGACATCACTCGTCTGCATAATCTGAAACTTCAGCACCTGGGAGTAGAAAAAAGTTTGTGTAAACTGAATCTGATTAGATTTTTCTGTAGATGATATCTGATCCTATGAGATCTGAACTGGGATGAATAAATGGGTTCTCTGTGAAGAACAGCTCTGAGAGGACTAGCGGCGGGTTACGGGACAGATCCGTCGTTCCAGGGGCGGCTAATCAGCTGGTGGGGATCGTGGGGGGGAGGGGGGGGGGACCTAAACGTTAAACTGAATTCTGATCATATCTGTGAAGGTGGTCTATGATCTTCTGAGACAACAGCAAACCAATTCATCAGATCATATTAATCTTATTAGTCCTAATACCAATGGATGCTTAAAATACTTAATCATCATAATGAAATCCCTCCATCTGAGGCTCTGATGGATGGACTGGTGCACAGGCTGAACTGGTAAACAGCTGCCGACCTCTCAGGATCCAGCTGCAACCTGCCTCCACAAGCCAGAGTGAACAGATTCATTTATAAATCAGAAAAACCAAAAGCAAATATTACAAACCAGGTAAATCCTCAGAAAGCAACTAAAGCAGGTGTTAGCACCATCCTACCCCACACCCCCCTCTGGATGGAGCCGGACCCCCCCACCCCCACCCCCACCCACCTACCCGGTCAAAATGTTCTTCTGATAACAAGTAAAACAAACATGGAGGAAATTTAAATCTATAAATGTCTGAAAATGATATTTAAATTTACTTGCACAGCTATTAATTACAGATAATTAAATGTACTTGTTAACAACGTATTTTTCTGCAGCGTTGCATGGGATGACACCTGTCACCACCAGTAAGCTGCAAACACGCTGAGGAACAGAAAGTTGAGGGAGTTATGTCAATGGGAACATTTTTATTTAGAAATTATTTTCAGTATTGAGCTTTTTAATGAACCCTTTGATAAAAGTATTCATCAAAATGACCTGAGTTATTAAAAAAATCTTTAAAGCCAAAAACATGTTTGTTTTTCAGGTGAATCTAAACAAACTTCCAGCCTGATTCCCAGCAGCATGATCCAGTCATAACTGCGCGAAACCAGGAGGTTCTGGGAATTCGACCAAAGTGCACAACGCATAAAGTCCCAGACCTAAACAGGCAGATCTCTGTGCAACAAATGCCAGAGAGGTTTACATGTTGCGGGGCCCACCGCTGCCTGCGGGGCATTGTTTACCACATTCTTTTGGGAAAACGTAAAGAAGCAGGTCAGGTGCGCCAGCGTCCGATAATGGATGATGCGCGTATTCATCACGCACACTGTTAAACCGATTAAACGCAACAGGTGTGTGTGTGCGTGCGCGCGCGTGCACTGGTCGTGTAGTAAAAGGGAAATTATGAGTTTTAATAAGAGATGCTGGCTTACCTGCTCGAGCCACGGTCGTTTGGCACAAGGTGAGCGCCACCGTAACCAGGGCGAAGGAGGAGAAGTCCATGCGCCACGGTCTCCGTTTCTTCCGGAAGGCACAGTCTCGAATATCCATAGTGTTGCAGTAGTTTCACCGGCCTGGCTGAGCTGTAGCTGTAGCTTGTGGGGGTGTTAGTTCCTCTCACAGAAAGTCAGCCGCGAAGGGGAGCCCGACTGTACCTTCTGCGAGGCAGCAGACAAAAAGGCACGCCTCTGGAGACGTCTTCACCTCGTTCCGTCCTGATGGGGTACAACAGCGTGTGTCAGCACATGAAGTCTAATCACTAAAACGGGGTTTGGGCGAATAAATATCTTTAATCTTAACGTTTAACCCCTTCGTGCTAAAGCCCCATTGAGTCAGACTGGGTACGAGGACCCAGAGTGCAGAGAGACCTGGAGTCACGTTCCCTCTCACTCGCTCTTTTTTCCCTCTCCCCTTCTTTACTTTCTCACACAGAGGGCGACCGGTGAGTGTGTGTGAGTGCGTGCATGTGTAAGTGAGTGCGTGCATGCGTGGAATGGGCAGAGTGGATGGTAAAGGAGAGGAAGAGAGGGCGTGCGTAATTGCGCGCTCGGCGCACGCAGATGTTCAGAAGTTTACGGGAGTAGGTCGAACTGTTAATGAGAGGCATTTAGAAACATTTCAGCTGACACACAAACGACAATGGCGTCTTTATTTCAGCTGCGTGTTTGTGGTCTGATGCTGGTCAGAGGGACAGCTGAGGGGGAAATAAACTTTATACATTCAGATTTTCTGTTAAATATATTAAATATTTCAAAATGCTACAAGAAAAGGGATATTTTTATGTTTATCCACCTCTTTTTTGTGTCTAACTGTTTTGGTGAACCGAGCAGGTAAACTGGAACCAGTTGGAATGAGCTGAGAGGCAGAATAGAGCCAGCTCTGAAACAACCAATCAGATTTCCGTCCGCGCAACTAACCACGCCCCTTTGCTCCATCCGGAAATCGCCTCTGAATCTGACTGGTCAGTTACACGTAACCTTAAAGCATCAGTTCATGTAGAAGAGAGATTTAAACATGGATGTAACCTGTGATGTGATTTATCTTAATCTAAATTTTATTCAAATTTATAAATTATTATTTTAAAAATCCTTAAAAATGACCACAAATCTTTGGAATTATATCACATTTTACTTAAGTTTTCCAATTATCTCCACCTCCCATACACATGCACACATACCCTAAATTGCCACTGATTGCATTTGTGCAAAAACACTTTTAGCTTCCAGACTAAAGAAAAAATTCAAAGCAACGTTCACATCCACTTGTCATAAACACTTAAAGCATCTTCCGTGTCATGTTCAAAGCTCTCCCATGTGCCCAGCAGCCGTCTGGCTCTTAAACGTTCCTGCCTCTAAGCCCATGGTTAGTCACTTTCTTTGAAAGCAGACTTCAGATCCACAAAGCAGTAATTAACCGTAATCATCCCCGATGCGCTGCACCACTCACTCTTTCTTGCCACCTTTCATTTCTTCACCCATTTGTGTTTTCTTTTCTGAGGGGTGTGTTTGTAATCTGTGGTACTTTCCAGGATCACTCCCCTCATTTTAATTCTTTCTCTGGCCTCAGAAACGACAGCAAAGTGTGCAAAAACTGCTTTTGTGTACAGAACGACTGGATTAGGAAAGATTACAAGCCCTGGATTAAATAAGACGCCTGAAAAAGAAGAAATCTGTGTTTACACCTTAAATAAAAATAAAAATGTGTCCCATTATATTGAAGTAACAGGTCATTTTAATGTATTTTGATGAGGTGAGGAGTGTTTCTTATAATTTATAGACTTAAACTAAATGTCACGCGTGTCAAACAGGCTTTTCTGCTCAACTGGGTTCATAAATGAGGCAAAACTTTCTAATACTGGCAGGAATTTCCAAGCAGATCATGACCTGCTACTTACTAAAATTATATTTTAGGTTTCCATCATTGGGGCAAATAAAAGAATCTAAAGGCAACACCAGAATGTGTTACGCCTGCAGGTTGGGATCACTCTGAGTCTAAACGTGAACCCCTCTGTAGCCAATAACAGTTTCTTCTGGTCGTTAAGGTGATGAAATGTGAAAGGCCGGCTCTAAAGCAGCATTTAGCCTGCCCCCGTTGGATTATTGCAGTAATATGGTGTAACAGCAAAATGCAAGAGGGTGACCACGGGGATTTGGATTTATCTTTCTAAATGAATGAAAGCACAAATTTGGTGGAAGCTTACAGCTGTGCGTTGTCATAAAGTAGTCCCAGGTCTAAAATGTCGCCTGTGATTCCTTCGTGTTACGTTTTATTTTCACTTGTAGTCAATCTGATTAACAGAATTAGGATCACTACTGAGTGATTTTAAGGATTTTTTATTTTTTTTGCTCACAATGCTAGTTGGTCCCATTCACTTACTGTGTTTATGCTAAGCTAACGCTAAGGGAGTACAGCTGGGTCAGAAGAATGACTGGGCTGGTTACAAATGTTTTTCCCACTCATCAAATTATCACTTTGGGTGGAATACCCCTTAAAAAAACTTTTTTGTGGTGCTTCATAAATTTTGTTCCCTGGGATTAGTGGGTGAAAAACTTGTCAATATATTTTCAAGAGTTTAAAAGCTGCAGTGTTTTAGATTTTTGGCTGTCTGCAAATTTGAAGACTGTAAAAAGAAGAAAATGTGCTGCTAAATCTCTAAGTGCTGTATTTTTAATAAAGAGTCACTCGATCAGTGATTCTGCAAAAGAATGAGCTGAGATGCCGTGGACCATCATGAGAAATCAGGAATGCACAAAGTTCTGCGTTTCAGATTAAACTAAAAAAATAACGTTTTTTGGGTTCTTGAATGAAGAAAAAATCCATTCACCCAATAAAATCAAACCAGTGTGTTGTGGAAGGCTACAGAGCAGCTGCAGGGATGCAAACTAAATGTAATTAATATAAAAGTTAAATAAAAATCCTGAATTCAAAACATGACATTAAACTATCTTATGTGCAACCGTGTTATCTTTACTGAGATGTTGTTTTCTTTGCAGGAGGTTTTGTTTTGCATCAGACTCCAGGAAACACTTCCTCATCGTGGCAGCGCTGGCTTTTATTTTGGCGGTCTGCACACACTGGACCGAGTGTTTCTTTTTGAGGACAGGCTGTTTGTTTCTGGCCTCAATTTGCTCAGAAAGAAGACACCGCAGGCTGTAAAAAGAGACACCCCAAGAGACACGAGAGGTTTATGCTGGTGCTGGAGGTCGCCTGTAAGAGCAAGATTTATTGATTTGGTCCCGGGTCTTGATTTAACCAAAAACAAAAAATATGTGAAGCAATAATAGATTTTATGGAATGTCCTAATGATTGGTGTTGGATTCTCGAGTAAATTAGGCTTTACATGTTCCTACTAGACTTCTGACCCAGCTACAGGATTTAGAGTCAAAATTAAGTTTAACAGGAAGAATTTGAGGGCGTTGTGTTAGCTTGATATCCATCCATTCATCCATTATCATCCACTTATCCGAGAGGCCCAGACTTCCCTCTTCCCAGCCACTTGGGCCAGCTCCTTCTGGGGGAATCTGAAGGTGTTTCCTCGCCAGTTGAGACAAAGTCCCTCCACCGTGTCCGGGGTCTACCTTTAGGCCTCCTCCTGGTTGGACGTGCCCGGAAAACCTCACCAGGAGGCATCCT
The DNA here is from genome assembly GCF_043380555.1 of Nothobranchius furzeri. NCBI lineage: Eukaryota > Metazoa > Chordata > Actinopteri > Cyprinodontiformes > Nothobranchiidae > Nothobranchius > Nothobranchius furzeri. Next base: position 22,478,752 of record NC_091759.1, on the reverse strand, counting down.
AACCAGATGCCCGAGCCACCTCAACTGGCTCCTCTCGATGTGGAAGAGCAGCTAATCTACTTCGAGCCCCTCCCGGATGACCGAGCTTCTCACGCTATCTCTAAGGGAGAGCCCAGCCACCCTGCAGAGAAAACTCATTTCGGCCGCTTGTATCCGTGATCTCGTTCTTTCGGTCTCTACCCAAAGCTCACGACCATAGGTGAGGGTAGGAACGTAGATCGACCGGTAAATCGAGAGCTTCGCCTTCTGACTCAGCTCTTTCCTCACCACGACAGACCGGTACAACGCCCGCATCACTGCAGACGCAGCACCAATCCACCTATCGATTTTGTGTTCCGTCTTTCCCAACAATAGCTTAAAAAAACCTGATTTGTAAACTAGAGCTTACTTAGGCTTAAAACATCATCTAAAATTTTTATTTTGTATTGATTTAATATTGTAAACGAGTCTTATCACATCTAATTATTTATTTGTGCTGTTGCAGCAAATATCATCAGAGTCTGATGCGGCTTTAACCTGTTTCCTCCAGCGCCCACGCTCAGTTTCATCCACACAAACTGAGCATCCACATAATGGAACGTCCATAAACTCCGAAGACGACTCGGCATGACTTCATCCTCTGGAAACAGAGCTGTGGCGTTCCTCAGATGCTGAGGCAGGTGTTCCTAGTCGTCACATCCTGATGAAAACCTACACAGAAGGTTAAAACAAACCCTCCAATCATAAAACTAAACTCCACTGTCAGCTACGTCTGAATTAATAAAAACTTGTAATTAGCTGGGATGATACTTAAAGGGACACAAGGAGCCAGAAACCACGTTGCCTTGAAGAAAACCGGGATCAGATGTAGCCACCCATGAAACTGAATCCTCACGAGTCGTCCAGACAGACCCGACGTGTGACCGAGTGAAATATGAAAGGGTGATTAGTACAGCTGACTAAACCGCCTGGTGCGGCAACATCTGGGTCAAAGTAAGCAAGGGAAACTTCAAGGCTGGAGGAGACGGGAGGCCAGAGAGCAGCAGAGGTGGCATCGACTCTGCAGGATGGACCCAGTGAGTGCCTGTGGGCAGCTCGCTCTCTGTGGGCTATTTCCAAAAGGAGAACCTTATAATTACAATAAAGCGACCATATTATCCAGTTGACTTCCTTGAAAAGTCTGTATTTTACAGGGCAGGGCCACTAACGCACACACACACACCCAGCAAGCCACAACACACTGAAATAGATCAGAGCAGGGAGGAAAGGAAACGGAGAAAGGGAGTGGACCGATGGGGGGGGGTCAAAGAGTGTGTACAACACACTCAGCTCAAAGGGATGAAGCTGCAGAAGGTGTGCTGAGCCAGGTTAAAAAAAGGTAATCTGGACAGAGAATAGGTCAGTGAAGTTTAATCTGGGTACAGCTGACCACATAACCAAATAGGCAGGAGGGGGGAGGAGGTACAGTGAGGGTGCACACAAGTGGGTGTGTTTTCTGAGTGGGGTGAGTGTCCGTGAGCTGATGTATAGCAGAGTGTGTGTGTGTGTGTGTGTGTGTGTGTGTGTGTGTGTAGTGTGTAACGTAAACACGTCCTTTGAGGAGGTTTGATGCTCTGAAGGAGATCTGGGTTCTCTCCCACTTCAGAATTTCTCTTTTCTTACGTTCATTTAGTTTCTGTCTTTCAACACAAAGCAATTCTTCTCTGGGAGTTTGGAGGCAGCATTTCCTTCGTCTTTAAAAATAGGAGTGGGTGAACTCCGAGATTTGCTCAATTTAGCACAATTATCCTCAGCTAGAAGGTAATTTGGCCAGATGGCGTATAACGGCCGGACTAATAAAGGGCAGCAAGAGGGAAGTTATTTCAGAATATTTGAAGTTTAGGTTTCGTTTGTCAGAAACATAAACTCATGTACTATAAAAGCCACTCTGTGCTTCACAGAGACGTTTAAAAGATTAATATCAAAACATGGAACTGAGACATGTGCCCAAATGTAATGCAACCGTCTCCATTTCTCTGTTACACATGCCGGGGAGTATTGTCTACGTTTGACAAACCACATGTAGATCAGAATCGAAACGCTCAAATCCCTGAAGTGAAGCAGAGCCACAGATGGAGGAGAGCGATAGGACTCACACGAGGAAACGGCTGCCTGGGAGGGGACGCTCAGGGCCGTGGAAAGGTACAGGCAGGAAAAATCACAGGAATGAATAGAGTCGGGGGGGGGGGGGGGGGGGGGCACAGGCATGTGGAGGGTGAGAGGGAATGAATGAGGACCATTGATGAGGAGAGAGAGTCTGGACAGAAGTAAAGAGCTGGAGGGATCAGAGGTATTTACATGTGGAGGTTCCAGAATAAAACAGAGGTGTGGATGGAGAGATGGATGGATGGATGGATGGATGGGTGGAAGGAGAGATGGATGGATGGATGGATGAATAGATGGATGACATATGGATGGATGGATGAGTAGATGGATGGATGATGGATGGATGGATGGTTGATGGATGAATGGTGGATGGATGATACACGGATGGATGGATGGATGGATGGATGGGTGGAAGGAGAGATGGATGGATGGATGGATGAATAGATGGATGACATATGGATGGATGGATGAGTAGATGGATGGATGATGGATGGATGGATGGATGGTGGATGGATGAGTAGATGGATGGATGATACATGGATGGATGGATGGATGGATGGTTGATGGATGAATGGTGGATGGATGAATGCATTGATGGACAAATGGATGGGTTGATGGATGATACATGGATGGATGGATGGATGGATGAATAGATGGATGACATATGGATGGATGGATGAATAGATGGATGATACATGGATGGATGGATGGATGGATGGATGGGTGGAAGGAGAGATGGATGGATGGATGGATGAATAGATGGATGACATATGGATGGATAGATGAGTAGATGGATGGATGATGGATGGATGGATGGTTGATGGATGAATGGTGGATGGATGATACATGGATGGATGGATGGATGGATGGTTGATGGATGAATGGTGGATGGATGAATGCATTGATGGACAAATGGATGGGTGGATGGATGATACATGGATGGATGGATGAATAGATGGATGACATATGGATGGATGGATGAGTAGATGGATGGATGATGGATGGATGGATGGTTGATGGATGAATGGTGGATGGATGATACATGGATGGATGGATGGATGGATGGTTGATGGATGAATGGTGGATGGATGAATGCATTGATGGAAAAATGGATGGGTGGATGGATGATACATGGATGGATGGATGGATGGATGAATGGTGGATAGATGAATGCACTGATGGATGGATGATGGATGGATGAATAGATGGATGATACATGGATGGATGGTTGATGGATGGATGGATGAATGGTGGATAGATGAATGCATTGATGGACAAATGGATGGATGGATGGATGGATGGATGGATGGTTGATGGATGGATGGATGGATGAATGGTGGATAGATGAATGCATTGATGGATGGATGGATGGATGGATGGATGGTGGATAGATGAATGCGTTGATGGACAAACGGATGGATGAATACATGGATGGATAGACAGATGGATGGATGAAAGGATGGATTGATGATAGATGGATGGATGCATGGATGGATGGTTGAATAGACAGATGGATGGATATAAAGGATGGATGAATGTATGAATGGATTAATGGATGGATGGGTGGATGAATGCATTGATGGATAGATGGATGAACGAATGAATGCTTAGATGGATGAATGAATGCATAGATGGATGGATGTATAGACAGTTGGATGGATGAAAGGATGGATGGATGATAGATGAATGGATGCACATCTGACTAAAACAAGGTGACTTTAGAACATTTCTATGTTTTCAGTGTAAAACTTAAGAATTAGTAGATGAAATAAATTTTTTTTACTTATTAAAACTGTTCATCTATGATGAAATGTTTAAAATTCAAAACACACCAAAGTCATGATGAGCTACGGTGGAGCCGCACACCCTAAACCACACAGGTACATCTAGACAGGTGCACGACGAGTCTCTCTTTATTTCACAGCTGGTCAGGTTTTATTAATGAGGCTCAAAGTTAAAAATAACCTGAAAGCTCAATCTTAACTTGTATTCAGACATTTATTATTCAGCCTACTTTAATTTATTGATTCTAAAAATATCACAAAAAAAGCTGCAGATATAAATCTGTGATGATCTGACCTCTTAAGCCTAAACACGTTGTGGTTCCCTGAGAAAGAACCAGAAAGAATTTCTTAATTGATTCTGTCGACAAAAGATCATCAGTGACGAGCAGCAAGCTTCCACTGTGGTTTTCCTAATTGTAAAGGATGAAAAAGGAGAAGCCCCAAGAATGTGAAGCATCACAAGCATCCAGCTGGGTAAATGATGGAGGGACAGATGGCCGCCAAGCCCCACTGTAACCATGACTCGCTCATGGACCCTGTGGGGTCGAGGTGAAGGTCAGGTGATGTCAGGGTGACATCGTGGTGAACTTGGTGTTAAATGAACTGTGTGTGTGTGTGTGTGTGTGTGTGTGTGTGTGTGTGTGGGGGGGGGTCTTTAATATCAGCTGTTGAGCTTTAGGCTCAGAGGAATAATAAACCTCATTGAGAATCTGTCAACCGTTATTTACTGCACAACAAAACCTCTCAGCTTCGCTCATAGATTTAATAATAAATAATACATTAAATAATATAAAGGAAAGTGACACAATCAGTAAGTACGTTTAGCAACCGAATGTTTCAAAATAAAAGAGAAAAAGAGTTGCACAGAAACTTTATTCCACAGGTATCATTACAGCAGAGTTTCAAAATAAACGTTTCCAGGTGCTAAACTGACCTACACCCGAGTAAGTTACCAGAACTCAATAATTTGGAGAAAATCAACTCCCACAAAGTTTTTGTGTTCTAAAACTGAAAAATTCAAGTTTTCAGAAATTTTATTTCCTATTAAGTTTTTCATGTGCATTTAGTTTCCTGTTTCATTCAAACTACTCAAGTCAACTCAAAGTGTGGCTGCAGTCTTAATCTGCTCTCTGATGGAAACTTTAGATCTAAAGTAAAATATGATGAAAGATGAGCTCAAATTGTTGATTAACTCAAAATAAAAATAAATAAATCAGTAAATAAACTGGAAACATTACATTAAGGTAATAGCTAAACGCTTTCTTTAATAGCAGACATGTAATCCTCTCCTTAAGCGCTCCACTTGTTGGTAAAAGTCACACCAGGTGAACTCAAACTAAACCGAAAACGACAGCTTCCCCAGATCAGAGGAGGTAGAGTTCCACCTTCACAGAGTCGCTGACAGAGGGACTCCTCAGCCGCTCCAGGTCATAAGGAATGCACCAGGGGAGAGGGAGGGAATGTACCACAGGGGTGTTGAGGAAGGGGGTAGGGTGGCAGCAAAGGAAACACAGAGGGGGGAAACAGTGGAGCCTTTTGTGAGACTGGCAGCTCCTGAAAGCTGGACCTGCTCTCTGAGTACAGTAGTGAGGAGGAGAGGAGCCTGGGAGGAAGATGGGCCTGAAGGGAAGGAGGAGAGCTTTGAGAGCAAAGGGTGGAGAAGTGGAGAAGTTAGCCGGTGGAGGTTTTATAAATGATTCAGTAACTGATTCATAAATCTGAAAGAATGTTTAGAATAAAGCATTTCATGCAGTTTCATATATTTATTTAGGTAAAAGTAGAAGTCTGAATATGAATAGATTAAAAATTTCTGGTCAGTTATGGCATGAAAATATAAAAATATATACATTTAGAGAAGTTTAGGTGAGAAACCCGTCTACTGTGACAAACGGAGGCGCACATGATCAGTGATCCTGGTTCTGCTGCAAAGCTGATCCAACAGATCAGAAACTTGTGTTTTAAACTCGAGGAATTACGCAGTTTTCAAATCAGATTTTCAGGTTTGTCAACTAAAATGTGGAGGTTTGTAAAAGTTTCCATTTGCAAAAATAAAGATTTAGACAAGAACTTCTACCTGAACATCAGAACAAAATATTTAATTTCCGTTTTTACGGTTTAGCTCCTCACATTTTTACAGATTAAGAAAAGACAAAAGAGGAAAGTTTAAACGAGGAGGATGAGAAGAGAATTAGGACCCAAGGAAGTGATGAAGCAGCCGTCCCAATTACACACACACACACGCGTTACAGAAAGGAAAAACAAATAACTACATTTCCAAAGCAAAAGGAGGATTTGTTCAGGGCAGCGGAGCCTCTTAATGAGGTCAGGGAAAGCAGCAATAAAAACAATCCATCTGTAATGGTCATGAGCTCATTCCAATCTGTCAGGCCTTTGAAAAGCCATCAAAGAGCTTTTCATCTCTGGTTCAGTCTCATCCGGGCTTTTAGCGAATGCACAAAACACACACCAACCCAGGAGGAAGAAGGAAAACCCCACCCTCCCTCTTCCTTTTGTCTTCCCATCATCTTCTCTCATTTTCCCCTCGTTCGCTCATGGCAAACAGACAAAAACCTCAACACACACACACACACACACACACACACACATTAAGAAGCTTCCATACCAGTTTCAAGATTTAAATTGGTCTCAAGTGACTTTTCCTATAAAAGTGTACAAAAACATTTCAATAATAATTCTGTCTGAAAGCTCGTTTATAAGAAATTCTAAACGGTTTCAGGAAATCTTGCTTCAAATATGATCTGTAGCTGAAATCGCTGTCGGGGAGACAAGCTTCTCTTGAATTCAGAAAGTTCTTGTTGCCTGCGGAGGAACTGCAGGTGGACATGAGCATGTTTGCTGTAACCTGGCATCAAGCATCTGTCAATGCTGTTCATGTTCCTGTTACTTACTTAATCTCACTTTTGGGATTTACGGAACATAATCTCGGCCGTTCCTGCAGCTTTTAGATTTTATTTTAGGTAGAAGTTACATTCTTAATGAAAAGAGCTCAAAACTATGAAAGTGATGCTGATGATGCAAATATAAACATACATTTCCCTTTTTCTCTCACTACAGAGATAAGAGATTTACGTGAGAATGCTCTAAAAGCACTTCAACACCCCAGAAGAGTTCCTGCTGCGTTTGCGTGTCGTCTCACCAGCTGATGCTCCAGATACTTCCCTCAGGAAGCGGGTGGAAAACATCCTGAGGGACATTTTGTGTTCTCACGCACCATTCTCTGTAAAACACCCAGAAAATCTCAAGAGTCGCAGTGCGAGTGTGAAAAACGTCCCAAAACACAAGTTTCAGTAAATTAAAGCAGTTACCAAAAAGCGACATTCATATTTTAAATCAAATGCTAAATTTATTGCAGATTCAGTTTTTGCTGACTCTGGAACATTTTAACCTCCAAGGATTTCTGACTGTCTGCCATATTCTCCTGATTACAAAGACCATCTGTCCGCAAACGCAGGATTATATATTTCGTGTTTCTCCCACATTTAGCTCAGTCATCTAAGTGCACCTTGGCTCACATTTGGTCTGTTTATAACCCAAAAAGGTCCCAACATGTGATTATAACTGAGAGAACACGGGACAGCGGCTGGCCAGGGGTTTGCTTTTTGCTAAATGTTTTTACAAAGTCATTCCTAAAGTTTTTCCTTCTTTTCCAGACAGTCTGGACTTCTGAGATCCAATCCGATCGTACATGAATGCTCACGCGTGAGTTTTTATTTGTTCTATAAAATATATAATGTGAAATTGTAAATAGATGCTTGCAGTTCTTCCAGAGGATTTTGACAAACTTATTGATACTTAAACACTTTGTGCATCAGTGAAGAATAGATGTAGTTATTTAAAAAGGAAAATAAATGTATAAAAACTTAAAACCTTGAGTTAAATTTTTGATTTCAGTGTTTATTTTATTGCTTAGGTCTGCTTGACAGACCAGAAAATAACAGTGAGGATCAAACCCACCTGGTGCATTGCCTTGTCTGCAGAATGTGACCCTCAATTAAGCCCTGTTCTCTACAGGTGTGTGTGTGTGTGTGTGTGTGTGTGTGTGTGGACCTTCACCACACAGGATCCAGCCAATCCCTGCTGCCAAGCAACTTCAAACACGGTTTGTTTATTCGGTGCACAGCAATAACATTCACCTGGTGAAAAGTGAAATTTCTGTAGAAATCAGGAGGAATTTGACCCTCAGCATAAAGGTGTCTTTCTGCAGCTTCACATACCAGCGGAGGGCAGGAGGAAGGCGTAGAGCCAGAGGGAGGCAGGGAGGAGAGAAACCAAGGCAGAACATTTAAGGTTGACGGGAAAAAGACGAAGCGGAGGGAGAGAGGACATGAAAGATGGAGGGAGCTGTGAGGAAGATGAGGGACAAAAAAAAGAGGATGGGGAACTCTGAAGAATTAAGTTGGCTCAAAATAAATACCAAACACACAAGAAGATAAAAAAAATAAAACAGAATTACTTTGATTTTAAACCACTTAGTCACGATGATTTAGTGATTCTGTAAAAAAGCAGAACTTTCACCTGCAGGAAGTCACTTTTTAAAAAGATTGTACATTTATAAATACAGCCAGATTCTTCTAATAAAATATAAAACTTCTGGTTTTTTAGTAAAGACGCTTCTGAAGGAGCCTCAACAGAGCGCTCATTGTCTGCTCCCTCTGGTGGTACTACATGTGACACTTCCGATAGGATCTCTGAACGTTCATCTTCATTTTATCTGATCATTTCACTTAGAAAAATCATTATTGGCTCCTAATTTATATTAAATCATTAGAAATCCCCATGAGAATAATCTTAAATTAGGTCAAATTTATTATTTATGATAAATTAAACAAAAGTTAATCTCAGTTATTCTTTAATGGAGGAAAAATCCTCAGAGATTATGAGTAAGAAGTCAAATATATGAAGAGAGAAAGACTAATTTCTAAACTATGCACAACTATAATATTCAACTATATGTTTAAAAAGATGTATATGTTTGAGTGAACAGAGCCTCCAGTGTGGGGTGACTGTTTAATCAGCCGTGCTGCATTCTTATTGGCCACGGTGAGTAACGAAGGTGGGGAGCGCCTCCTTACTCAGGAACTCCGATCGAAGGAAGGGAGGTGGTGGAGCGGACAGGAGACGTTGGGACGTTGTCAGGACTAAAGGTCAGTGCTCCCTCTAGAGGTCCAGAACCAGGAGTGCAGAGCCCGTGGTCAGCCGGGGCCCGGGGGTCCTGCTGGACTGAGAGCATCGCTTCTCCGGGAGACGGTCCGAGACCAGGTGTGATGTTCAAACACATCCATCATCAGGTTAAGCTGTCTGATTTTTTTATTATGCATCATTACTGCAAAAGTATCATCTGTTAAACACAAAGGCTGGGCTTTCTCTCCACAATAAATGAAAACAGAGTATTAAAACTTTTACTCAGACATGGTACAACAAACAGAAACAAGATTCAGAATGACGGAAAAAAAGTTGTTTTTTCTTCTTCTTTTAATCCCCAAAAGCACAAAAGTCGATCAGCTCCACGTGTCAGGTGGAGAACACAAACAGGACGAAGGACAGACACGACAGAAGAGACAAATGAAGCAGAAAAGTGACAGATTCTTCTTGATTTTTCAGTTTTTGCATTTGTTTAATACTTTGTAACAAAGAAAAGGTGAACACGCGTCGCTGACACGAGGGAGACGCGGAACAAGACAACGAAAAGGTGTGAAAGCTTCAAAGGTGAAGAGTAAACCATTAAGGAAGATCTTCGATCTACGGTTTTCCTCTCGATCATCAGCCTGATCCTAGATTGTTTAAACCCCGGTCCTTTTTTTATTCTACCCTTTATTAAACCCAAACCATAAAGAACACCAGCCTCCTTCTTTAAGAGAGACGTGACGTTTTATCGTTTCCTCCGGCCAGGTTCTGGTCAGAGGAGCTTCCTATCAGCCAGAAACCACAAACAGTTTCTCTGAAATGCTCCAACTCTGGACACGTTAGGACCATCAACCTCACTAAGAAAAGCAGGTCCAGAGTTCTCCTCCTCTTCTATTCGTTCCTTATTTGCATTTCACCCTTATTGTCGTGTTGCACGACGCTAGAAAAGCACCAGAGCACAGCTCGAGCACCAGAGGGATCCACACTCTGGTCTGTCCTCTCCACTAGCCGTCATTAGGGCCCACGTTTAGAACGCAGACCCCTGACAGCGGCTCACACTGTGCTGTAAAATGATCCTAAAACACAAACCAGGCGAGGACTGAGTGGCCCTGTTTAAGATGGCTGCAGACAGCTTGGCAGTGATTAAAGACGGTGAGGGTGGGGCCTCCAAGGCCGCGTAGCGCAGACCGAACCTGATTAAAACAGCACAGGCCTCGGATCACGGGCAACGCCGCCCTCACCTCTAATCTACACAATGATCAAGTTTTCAGTCAAAGCTCGCCATCCAATAAAAAAGCCTTTTTAAATGTTTTAACGTCTTTACTCTTAAAACACAAGAAATTTCAAAATGTAACAAAGATGGCGACAACAATACTGCTACACAGTCCAAAGGTCACAGCATGCGTCTGCCTTGAGTGCACACTTGCAATGACAAACATTTGTGGGCGGCGCGGTGCGATTCGGCGCCCTCTGGGGAGGATCGCGGATCGCCGCAGCTCTGCCGTCAAGTAAAGTAGTTAAGCAACGAGGGACACTCGCTCCCATTCTCCTTCTCCTCAAGGTCGTCCCATGAAAAAGCTTCACATTCTCACACGGCCCGAGAATCTTACGTTTAGTTTAAACTCGCTCCCGAAGCAGAGTGATTCTGAGTTTAGAAGCTGTTCGGGTTCAGGTGCAGCGTCTGAGATGGAGCAGGAGGAGGCAGCGGCAGCGTGCTGATAAAGCTTCCATCGTACCTCCATTTCCTGCACCCTCTGTTTCACTCGCTCTGCTCAACACTCAGCCAATCACAGCCAAAGTTACAGTTTCTGCCCGTTTAAAGTGTAGCTGCAGATGTGCATAAAAACATGGCCTCACATACTAATGAAATATCCAACCACCAGCTTCTGCTAAAACGTCTGCCTGCTCAGCAAAGCTAGAAGTGGCGTAGCTTAAAGAGCAAGTCACCCCCCAAACCAACTTTTTTTTCCTGATAAACTATATAAATGTGTGTCTAATCGTGCTGCAGACACGTGTCGTCAATAGTTTTGCATTTTAGTTAAAATTTTAATTTTCTGCCTAAAACTGTCAGTGTTGTGCCGTTGTCGGGTAAAAACTCTGCACTGCATTTGAATTAAAATCTGCCATCGCTATTGGCTAAGAGGTACCCTAGAACGTTAGCTGGTACCATATGATGTCACAATGTCATTGTGAGCCTGTGTGTGTGTGTATTGGTTAGCGGCTCTGCCCTCTAGGGTCTGCTAGGCAACATTTGTTGTTGTTTCAAACAGGAAGTGGGAGCGGAGTAATACTCTGGTAGGGGGTGACTTGCTCTTTAAGAAGCTGCACTGAGTCTGTAGCTTAATCATTCAACGCTAAGCTTATAGCACAAATAATCATAATTAAATAAAAACAGAGATGCTAAAGCAGAGCTAAATAAGTCACTGATGCATGGAGGGGTGGGAAGTGATGTCACTGCCAATCATCAGGTAACAGACGAACAGAAAAGTAACTCACTTATTCTAAAAGGATGGTTGAACCGCGCCAACAGAAAGGAATTTAAGCACAAACAACCCACGCTTTACTAATAAAAGTTGTTTTTAATCTCTACTGGTTTGCCTTCAGCTCATAAATGACTGAATTCATTCCCATCCTGGATTATGAACACGGTGCCGTAGCAGAAGGCTCCAACGTTCAACAAAGGAAGTTCTAAAAAGAACGTCTGACCCAACCAGAGATTATTCATTCAAGCGCCTACCCGACAGCCGAGGCGGTTCCAGGAGAGAAGCTCTGAGCTGAACTCGCTTCCTTCCTCCTCGGCCCGTTTCAGGATGGCTGAACTCTTCTAACCCTAAATCTCACCGTTCGCTCAAACAAACCGACTCGCATCACCGAATCGTCGACACAGCAAAAAAAAAAAAAACGCCGGCAGAAGTCGGTGCGTCACCATCATCTTGCTTTTCTTGAGTCAGTTTTGTTGCATAAAAACTCGACTTCTCAGAAAGAAAAAACAAACGGAGATGATGCCACTAAGCTAAACAAGCGCACATAAAGAAAACAACAATTAACCGTCTAACGTGTAAAAGAGATCACCTGTCTGACAGGTCACCTGCCAGCCTAGTCCACTTTGTGTGGCGCTGGCTGAGGATTCTCTCTGAGACGTTTTGGGACCACAAGCTAACTCTGGATGAAGACGGAGGATCCAGCTGCTTCCTACGTCTTCTCCAGCTTTCCTCCGGTCTAAAATAACAACAATAAAAGGCCGCCTCTGTCTGAAAGGGAACAGCCAACACTTACCAGAACTAAGCTGACGTCATTTTCCACATCTATGGATCTATAATAAAGAAGGTCATGAAACGATAGAGGACTAGATCTAAGAAGGTGTGGAGAACGGCTGATTTGTCTGTGATTGCATACTCTGATTGCATTGATGAAAATGTGCAAGTCTTTAAAAGACCACATGAAGCGTTTAGCACCTGGAAGAAGAGCTCTTCGCCGTAGAACGATACTGCACAATGCTTTTCTAGTTTCTACTGGATGTGGTGACCAAGGAGGCTGAAACTACTTCAGAAATCAACACTCAGACACCCCACAGCCCAAAGTGGAAGTAAATCTCTGTGTACCCCGGTATTGCTCGTTTTAGTGTGTAGATGGTTTAATTCTTCTTCTGATTGTGGCCAAAGCTGCATGTGAAGCTGCACGTGACTTTCCACTGCAAAATTCAGACCCGGGTCCTCACAAGTGTCCATCACAGTAAATATCAAGTGCTAATGTCAACAAAAACATCCTCAGTTACCGGGAACAACAGGAAACGTTGGCAGAAGGTGGTGCAAAAGCAGCAGCGAGGTGTGGTTTGGCCCTGGGCTCAACGGCAGCTTCACGGCGAATCTGAACAGCAAAAAAATAAAGTTTCTATTTTATCTGCTGGAGCCGCACGAGTCGCTCCGACGTGTCAGCGGGTCGTTTGTGTCTGAGCGACTCCTCTGCTTTTTTTGGTATTATTTACATCTATGGTACAAAAGTCTCAAGCATTGATCCAAACACAAAGTTTCCACATCTGCAGGTAGTAGATGTAGGATTCCCGTTATTCCCTCAAACACGAACGGGTCTGATTATTGCATCTGCAGCAGCAGGATGCTGAAGAACCAGCAGGTCAGCAGAAATCTTTCTAACGTGTCAAATTTGATGCTGATTCGTCTTTTTTCTTCTTCAAATATCGTAATGCCGGCGTCACTTTCAGCTACGGTTTTAGGGCCAAGCTGGAATCAGCTTACAGCGCCGCGTTTTCAAGAGGCCAGAGCTGACTGGAGCAACGCCTCTCACAAATCCCAAACAGTCCAAGGACACTTCAAAAAGTGCTGGGTAGAAAAGTCAAACGTCAGATATATTTATTCACTCCACAGACTCGCTGACCAGAAGCCAACACGCTCAGATACAAACCGTCCAAATTATTCAGAGAGCCAGAAACGTGTTTCCTCTCATTGGCCGCCATGTTTAACCACAGGACTGGTAGTTAGGATCATTCCCCGCCCTGGTTAGCATCCGCTCAGAAGCTTACTCACCATTTATCAAGTTCAACAACAAGTGATAGGATTTTAAATGATGCAATAAGAAGAAAACCCTACACTTAGTACCTTCAAGTCCAACTTGGGTGTCTGAGAAAAGATGGCCATCTTTAGGAAACGGGAGCATTTACACGGTTACAACTCACAAAAGTGCATTAATGACCACCGGAAGAGGGAGGACTCAAGGGAGCAGAACGAGTAAAACACTTTTCCAAGCGTGAAGCGTTACTTCCCATAAGCTCCACGCCGTTTAAATGCCAAACATTTGCCAAAGTACAGATAAAATCTAAACTTAAAAAAAGAAAATTCAAGTCATTCCTCTTGTCTTCCAAAGCCCGCTGTGCGCATCAGAGTGAAGGGCCGTGGATCGTTTGCCAACGCGCTCACACACCCCTTTTTCCTGGATTTCAATGCCTTAGAAAAAGCTCTCATTTTATGAGTACAGTACTTCAAAATAGAAACTCAAACAAGTTTCAGTATGAATATTAAAAAAAAAATCTATGTTTTTCAGAGTGAATGGATTCACTGGGATGATGATAAATCGTCTCGATGGTGGACCGGTAGCTTAGCACTTGACTTTAAGCTCAAATTAAACACAAGCAACTAACCAGCTAGTTATGGAGATAACAGGTGCAGCTAGCAGTAGATGTAAGTAAAGTGAAAGAGGAGGAAAATCCCAGATATGCAGAAGCAAAAACTCACTGAAGATGAAGATCTGAAATTATAATCTCATTTAAGATTAAGACGTTTGCTGTAAGTTTGGGATAAAAGGATCTTTAGTCTTCAACCATGAGATGGGAAACTAAGGGAAAGATGGTGTAAATGCGTGTGTGTGTGTGTGTGTGTGTGTGTTAGCAAATGCTAATGTTAAGCCGTTTTACCTGTGTGTTAGCTAGATTTTATGCAACTAAAGTATGCAGGTGTGTGAAGACGGTGAACATGTGATTGTGTGTAAAAGCTGGCTCGTTCAAAACCAGCAGGAGCTGGAGGTTAGCGACCCCAACGAGAGGAGCCAGCGTTGATAATCCTGGTGTGCATCGGACCCTGACCCGGTCTGAACGCGCCTCCCTTAGGTCAGCTGGTGAGGCGCCTCCAACATCTCCATGAGAAAGGTGTCAATGGGTGTGTCGCCAATCAGTTTGAAGAAGAACAAATGCTCCAGGCACTTCAGACCGATGGAGCGCAGTGCTGGGAGTCGAAGGAGGAGCTTTGCAAACCTGGGTGATGAAGACACGGGTTGGAAAGACACCAAAGAGAAGACACCTCCCACCGACTGTTTGACCCTACCTTCCCTGCTGATCGGGGTATTTCTGCTTGCAGTAGGCCTCCAGAGACGCGTACACCCTCTCTCTCAGGAGCTCCACCTCACTGGAGTTGGACAAACCCTTGGCGTCTGCAGAAAAACAGAGGTTTACTCTTCATCCTTCAGAGATGCTTTCAGATTGATTCGCTTCATGTGTGACTGCAAGCGTCAGCACCTGGGTTAAAGAGAATGATCGCGCGAAGGCAGCCCAGCTCGGTCTTGTCCATCTGCATGTCTCTCATTTTGCTGACGAGCTCCGTCAAAACCCTGGAAAGAAAAAGGATTTGCAGTAGGAAGTGCCATCTAGAGACAATCTGATGTGTGTTAAACTGAAGAAGGAAAAAAACAGAAAAAGAGAGGCAATAAAGAAGACGATGAAAGAGGAAGATGAAGGTATTAAAAACAGACTCCATCCTCACATGATGCGATTTAAAGCTCGTTATTATCTAACTAGTGGTGGCGTGGCTGAACTGCTGGTTCTGCAGAACAAAGACTCAAAACTCAGCTGCTGCGTCCATCTGTGGCTGAGTACATCTATTTTTAAATAAATAATGAAACTGGCTGCCAAGTGTTGAAACTGAGCACGTCTGGAGAGAAAAAGGAAAGTTTCAGGCACTCAACAGATGGCTGAGGTGGTGAGAGCGATTGGCACGAAGAGATCGCGGAGTTAAGTCCTATTTTTTATTTTTGAAACACGATTCAGACAAAAATTTTGCTTAATAAATAAAACCCATTTAAGAAGATGATTAATATCTAATTTACAGAGTATAGGGTTTTAATAACGGTGTTTCATAGGTCAATCTGGAACAATTATCACTACTGTAGATTTTAATCTCAGCAGACTTTTATTTTGTTAAACTTTTAATAATAATAATAATTGTATGAGTGTTTATGCAGCTCCAGCTTTACGAACTCCGTTGTTGCTGCTGCAGAACGAATGTCCTTCCAGCACCGACTGATAAAAATAAAGTCCTGACATTTAAGAGACGTAAATTCATCTGCAGCAGCTCACGAGGGTCAAGTCTAAATGTGACGATCACACAGACGACTAAAACCAAGTCAGAAGTACAGATACAGCTTAAAAAGATCCAAGACTGTTGGAGATAATCTGTTAACGGTCAGTATTCACACCTGAGTAGATCAGCGGTCTGAATCCTGGTCCACCAGGACTCCTGTGAACATGTTTTAGTTGTTTCTCTGCTCCAACACGCCTGATTTAATGGTTGAAACACCCATTCAGCAGCTCATGAAGCTCTGCAGAAGTATATTAATCACCTATTGATTAATATCAGGTGTCATGGGAGCAGAGAAACCTCTAGAATAACAGGACGGTGGCCCTGGAGGTCCACGATTGGACCAATTAAATATTCATGCATCAAAATTCCCGCCATGCAAACAATCTGCCTTTATAAAAATATTATTTGGTTGATAAAAAGATAAATTTATATATTTCCCATGGCAGGTACTCTAGTAGGTTAACTAACCCAGTCCTCGTTTGGTTATTATGGTCCGGCTCAAATGGGAAGAAGATTTAACAAGAGACCAAATTCAACCAAAGCCCCAAACTAAAGGAATCAACGCAAATCCTTCAAATCTGTTAATGACAGGTTTCTGATTCCGGCTTCAACTCTGAAGAAAAAAACCTAAAACCGCCCGGGGTTTAGTGTGTTTACTTCACTCTGACTCAAAGAGGAAGGGTTTAAGAAAAGTGTTTGTGTGTTGGCGTAATTACCTGTCAAATATGGCCACAACCTCAGCATTGTTCACCCTGTGTATTCAATCACAATGTGTTATTACAACGTTATTACACAGGGAGAGTAACAGTATTCTGTTTGTGTACTTCAGCTCTACACGTCCACGCTTCGACTTCACAGGGTTAAGACTCAGCCGTCCACTTTCGTTAGACATTTGTTTTGATGCGTGGGCTCTTGTCTTTGTCCCGTTGTGTTGCACTAAAACACAAGTAACTATAGTTTTGTGTTATAAACAGCTAAATCTGGAAAAGCGTTGTAACTTTTACACAAACACATATTTCCTTTAGCAAAAAGGAGACTGTGAGAAATCTTAGAGCTCAAATACAAACAGCAGAAACTAATAAACAACATTATGGTCGTTTCACTTCTTCTTGCTAACATTTTCTTTCATAGTAAAGAAAAAAGTGACGAGTTGTGTAAAAATTCAAGTGTTATGGATAAAGAACTACAATTCGGAGACAGACCTGCTTTCTCTGCCATTCTAGTACCCGATAAATGGGCAGAGTTGGTGTTGATTTATAAAAAGTGTCGGTTCCTCACACAGCCGCTGATCCCAGATGTGACCAAAGTTCCAAAATGCTGGAAGTCCAAATGTATTTTTATTTTTTTAAAGCTAAAGATAAAACCACAATAATCTATTTATGATTCACGTACACAAACTCTACGTTTTTCATCTCTAACAAACTTTAAACCATAATTTAATGAGGCAGATATGAGAGAAAAGCAGGTTAACACACGGAAACGTCTGTTTTTAACAACTTATTGATTCAGGTTTAGGGTTGTCACGGTAACTGGTGTAGCGGTAAACCCCGGTACAAAAGTTGACAATAATAATAACCGTCTTGTTTCAGATAAGAGGGGCAGATAAGAGTTGGTCTCTCTCCGAGAATAATTATGAATTTAACAATGATTACTGCCTGATGACATTTTCCCACATCTGCAAAGCTCACTGGAAGGACACAAACCGAGGACAATATTTTCCTGATATAGGGTTTATTCTCACATAGGATGTGAAATTTTAACCTCACGGTTATTGTGACCAAAATTATCACGGTTTTCGGTATTATCGCGTATTTTTTTAAACGTGTTACATTTTCAGACAACTACATAAAACCTGTATATCAGGAAAATATTGTCCTCAGTTTGTGTCTAAATTTAGCCTAAAATGTGTTATTTTGTAATTATGTTATTTGTTTACATTTTTCCCCTTTAGTCTTTAAAATAGCAATATTTGCCCATAATTTCTTATTTTATGTCTGTTTGATGTCATCATTTTAAAAATATTAGATCAGATGATACTCAGTACTCAAGTAGCCTTCTAATCAGATACTTTTTTACCCTTACTTGAGTAATAAACCCTATATCAGGAGAATATCGTCCTCGGTTTGTGTCCTTCCAGTGAGCTTTGCAGATGTGGGAAAATGTCATCAGGCAGTAATCATTGTTAAATTCATAATTATTCTCGGAGAGAGACCAACTCTTATCTGCCCCTGGGAGCCCCGTAATGCATAGCGTCATTTCAACATGGGGGTGTCCGCGACACGGTTTATATGCAGGTAGCGGCGCTGCGGCTGCTTTATATAGCGACTCGTTGCATTCTCCCTCAACCCAAATCCTCAGATCACGCATCTTAGCTAAAACGCTAACGTTAGCTTACCTTGCGTTGACTGTAGAGTTGTGGGTGATGGTCACGCAGATGTGTCATGAGATTTGAAGCGTTGCTGCCTTTCACAGACACTTTTTCTGCACGTGCTGCAAACAGGATAGCCGTCTTCTATCAGCTGTCCCTCGGCATTCTTCACATATCCAAAAGATGCCCGTACTTCCCACTTTGTCTTCTTTGAGGGATAATAAATGTCCTGAGCGCTGCCGTCTCCTCCTTTGGCCATTATTTCAGCTTTAGCTTCAAGAAAGTTTTGGTTGTAAACAACAAAGTGCGCATGTGCCGCCGGCAACTTCAGCAGATGATACGGTGGCTGGTAAGGGTCACCGCGCCTACACCGTAGCCACGGTAATCCACCGAGATAATATATTTTTTTAGAAACAAGACGGTTATTATTATTGTCAACTTTTTTTACCGGGGTTTACCGCTACACCGGTTACCGTGACAACCCTACTGAACACTAACTAGAAATTCACGAAAATTTTATAGAAATAAAATAATTTTGTTTATTGGGTCTTTGGTAATTTAAGACCTTTGGAAACTGTATTTAAGCATTATTTGTCATTTTTTAAGGATTTTTAATACCTTTAATTTGGAAAAGCAAATTTAAGACTTTTTAAGGACCCGCGGATACCCTGTACAATTAGTCTAACTAATGGCAGGTCATCCAGCCCTTGTACTGCCTGATCTAATGATTAACAGTTTTAATCACAATAAAAATGTCTTCAAAAATTAAACTAAATATTACTTACAAACTGAAATAATAAATAACAAAATATAAGCATGCTCTACAACATTCACAGCAGTGCCATAAACACTTGAACATACAGTTAAATACATTTACAGTTTTAAATGTTAGTATTATGCACGCTCCAGCACATAGTGCTGTTAGTGTGCTGTGCAGCTAAACCAAGCTAGCTGTGCATGCATGTTTACAGATAAGCATCAACCAACAGCATCCCTAGCATGCGCTAACAACATACAGCCAGGATTAAAAAGCAGTTTCAGCCAACAGCAGCCAGTGCAGAACACAGCAGTTGCAGCCAACCAAAGATGAAAAGCTACTTTAAATCCTGAGCCCAGTCATTAAATAAAGCTCAGCCCTAATGTAGAACGAATTATAGTACTAGAGTACAGGAAGGTTGTTTCTTTTGTTATTTGGGTTTTATTAGGTGAAATTATCAGGGGATCATGGATTTTATCCATCTTTTAAAGAGAAGTTTAATTTAGGGTAACATGACCAGAGGCAGATCCTTTATAATCCTAATGTCAGATAAAATATAAAAGCCTCTGAAAAGACACTTGGATCTGATATCAAATCCCAAAGTGAACAAAGTAGTTTTAGACTGATGTGTCAGATGATTGATGAGGAATGCTTCTTTCTGGGTATTACCTGTCAAAGATGGCTCCAACACCTGCGCTGTGGGCACTGTTCCTGTGGACGTGGAGACCCGTGGCCAGTAAAATCTCATCCCTCATACAGATGGAGCGATGGGAAAACGATGCAATCAGGAGCTCATTCCAGCCTGTTGGAAAATTAGTGCCTCAGTATTTAAACTAAACCAGAACCCATAAACATTCTCATTTTTACTATAAACGCATCTCAATATAAAAAATTTAACGTTTCTAGTTTCTGTTAAGTTACTAATCAGATCGTCTGACCTTATTTATATCTTTTAAGATTAAGATCAAACTTACTGCCGGTTCAGGGTTTCCCCCAGAGCTTTATAAGCCTGGCGGCCCACCAGGCTTTGCTTGGCCACCCGCCAGGCTAAGCGTCATGCCCCGCCCCCCTACCCACCGTGTCCGCTGACATGAATGGCGCAATGAAACTAGAGCCCTTCAACAGCTGATACTGGTGAGAAACGGCAGCGGAACGTGTCCGAAATCCCCACCCCCAGTGTCATGGAAGAGCGCTGCGGGACGGAATGCGCGACAAATGCGTCATTTGCATTTTTTTACTGTGTGGGCGTCGGACGAGCCCCCGCACCGAGAGAACAAACATCTCAGCTCTAAAGCCGATCTTCATCAGCATACGTCACACGTCACGTGATCAGGAAGCAGAACATCCATGTGTTAGGAGATCGTTTTGGGCCGTTCCTGTAAAAAAAAGTGAGGCACGAACCGGAAAAGCTTCTGCCGATCACAATTCAACAACGGATTATGAAAGAACGGATAATGCTCGAAACTCGCGAATTCTTCCTGATGTAAGAGGCGAGTCTCTGCTTTGTTTTGGTAATTTTGGCGTCGACATCATCCTAGCGCGCAACGTTCTGTGACTCTTAAAAAAACAGTAACAACGGTGAGAAACGCTGGCAGCGAATGAGTTAACATGTTCAGTAGTAGGCTACTGGAAATGCTAATAACATTTAATTTCTACTGCAAAAACTGTAGGTGACATATTTATTAAGTTATAGTTTAAATTATGTTCACAGATAGACGTGTTTGTGAATTACATGCTACAGTGGCTTGCCATAATCCTGCTGCGGGGTTTAGCAAAGCAGACTCGAACCTGCAGACAGCCAAAGCCGGGCGTACACTGTGCGACTTTTTCACTTTTTTGAGCCGATTTTCCTCTCGTGCGAGAATCCACAAGATGGGGGAGAGTTTTGCTCTGAGCGTCGTGTACAGGGGGTTACAAGAGGCGATTAACGCCATGTGACCAGCTACCGATCAGCAATCGTGAGCTCGCACGGACACCTGGAGTGTTTGATATTTTGCTCGTTCCTCATGAGGGTTGAAGCGGCGCAGCGAGCGGCTGCAACCCAAAAAGTACCAGAACCACTCACGGCGCATGCGCAATCCTGCATCAACACCGCTCACCCGCTATTCCCTAATAACACACGTTGTTCGTTTTTATTTCTACATGTCTTTTACACACAATGACAAGGACTGTCAGGAAAGCGTGTTTGTTGTGTTCATGTCAAACTAAACGATCACAAAACACAGATTTACTTTCTTTATTTCGTTTTCCTCATCTAACCCCCATAAATCCCTGTGTGTCCTCCTGCAGCACTCCCGAAGGACAACAGGCAAGACAAGACAAAAAAGTCTGACGTGTTGTGTAACAACTGCTATTTTTAGCATATTTTTAGGTCCGACATGTTGCTACCAGACGTACAGCGTGAGCACGACTCATTAGATCTGCCCTGCGAGGAAGTCGTACAGTCTGCGCTGAAGCTGAGTGCTACGAGTGAAAAAGCCGCACAGTGTCCGCCCAGCTTAAGAATAAACAGGATGCTGAGGTCTTTTCTTCCGCTTGTAGACTTAAGATATTCTTAGTTTCACGACCATCGTGTTTTTCCTGAACCCCGCCTGATCGTGAACTTGCTACCCGCTAGCATTAGCTAATCAGCCCCTTGTTGCACTTTTGATCCCAAATCGTTTCTGCCTTTGTGTCTTTGCTGGTTTCTGTTTTCTTCCACAGAACCTAGATCAGCTCATGGTGCGTCAGTAAGCAACTTATGTTCTGTGTGTCGTTCCTCATCAAAACACCAGCTTTCTCTCCCGTTCTGATCTCCCTAGAGCTGCTCTGTTGCCTCCTACACACGAGCTGCGCACATTGACTGTTAAAGGTTGCGTAACGTGAAAAAATGTTGCACAACACAATGAATCGATGACAAAATGTGTTACCAACGCATTTTGTCATCGATTTTTATCGATTTGTTGTTGCAGCCCTACACGAGTTACTGAACGAAGACGATTGAGACAGAATGGTGTTTGTTCATGATGTCGGGTAAACCGACCTGCACGAAGCAAGATGACCTGATCATCCAGGGAAAGCTCAGAGAAGTGAGGGATCCTTTTAGCCCACTCCACCAGGGTGAAGAGCTGCTTGTCTGCAGCCTGACAGATGTTAGTGACGGGATCGTTGGGCTGAAAGGAACCAAATGATCTTAAATTCATTATTTATAAATCATTCATATAAATCAGCGACTACCCATGTTAATCTTATTGAGATATTAATCTAGAGGAACACATTGTGGATGTAAATTAGGAGTAACTAATCCTCTCGGTAACTCACAGAGCTGCCGCCGGAGCTCCCGTCTGCATGGAGCTCCGTCTTCTGCTCCACGGCCATCTCAGCTTCCAGAATCCTCTCCACGGGCATTTCTTCGTTCACGGCGCTGGTGGACTCGACCTCGCCGTCTCGCTCCTTGTTCCTCTGCCGCTCCTCCTGGACAGCTGCACAACGTGGTATAAAGAGGGAGGGGAGGAACACACGATAACCAATAAAGAAAGAGAAATTAATGGACAAGAGCGAGACGAGCAGCGGACAAGCGATGAGGGACAGAACACATGAAAGCAGCGATGAAGAACAGATGGAACAAAAACATCACAAAAAAATAAGGGACAAACAGAGCAAGTTTACAAAAAATAAAAACAGTGAATAAAAGATAAAAGCCATGATGATGGAGGTGTCAACAAAAGAGATGAGCAGGGAAACGAGATAAATCAACATGAAATAATAATAAAGCTGAAGGAACAAGAGGATTTCAGTTCAGTTTCTGGTTGTTTTGGTCATTTGGGACATTTTAGTTCCAGAACACAATAGAACTGGTCCAGAAACACGAGGGAAAATCAGACATGCAGCTAAACTCACGTTTCATAACAATCCATAAGAACAAAATCAAAAGAAACAGACTAGAATGACGCAAGTCAATAAAACATGTTTATATCAGTCAACATATACGCATTTACCTCCTATTATTCATGAGGATTTCTGAGACGTGCAACAGAAAATATTCCTCCAGCCTAAGGCTGAACGATTTAGGAAAATAATCTAATTGCGATTTTTTTCTTTAATATTGCGATTTAATTCACAATTATTTTCTCAAGGGGCTTTTCTCATTTTTCAACTAACGGAAGCAAAAAAAAAAGATCTATGTAACTTGTACTGAATATAAAGTTTATGTATCTACATATATCAACAAGTTTATTTGTCTACACATACATGAACACTCACAAGTAAAGACAACATCTTGTATTTGAAGGTGCAATGCTTTACAGCCAGGAGCACATCCTTTGAAGGAGAATAGGTATTAGCATCAACTGTGAGAATTTATTTGCAGGAAAGAAGTGAGTCCCATTTATTGAAGTCTTTTGTGTTTAGTTTTAGACGTCTTGTCCATGCAGAGCTTCCGTAGTTCAGTTACGTTCACAGCTGCTAGCCAAAACTCAGTGGAGTTGAAGTACAGTTTTCTAGCTTTACTAAAATATCTGTCTGTACTTAATTGATTAATGGCAGTTTTTACTTTATATTATACTCCAAATGTAATAATTTGGCACGTTCCTAATTTGTAAGAATCTATTCGGCGATACTAGCGTTAGCATCCCTATGGGTTTTTCGATGTATGTTAGCATTACGCTAACCACTCGCTGCCAGTCAAATCGCAGCCTTTGCATTAGAAAATCTCCTTTTGTCACATCGCAATTTAATTGCATATGCAATTAATCGTTCAGCCCTACTCCAGCCTAAACCCGGACGAGATGGAAATGTATTCGTTTAGAAAAATTCTAATTCTAAGACAGAACCTGAGCAGAAGCAGGAGTGAATAGTAAGGCTAATTATTATTTTCCTACTTTAAAACCTGAAAATAGTTCCAAGAATTCCACTAAAAAGGAAATTTCACATGTAACAGATTTGTGTATGTATGTTTTACCAAACTACTAAATAATCTGATACTTTCTACAGTCGTCTCAAACAGCTTAACTATCAGAAAACATGATATTTTAGAAGAACCACAATAAAAAAAAAGGCAAACAAAATCTGCAGGAACTGAAATGAACATGTACATTTCCTGCACGACGAGCATCAAAGCCTCGTTTAACCTTTGAACAGATGTGGAACAGCTCTACAGCTGTGACCTTACTGTGCAGCGCTCAGACAGAAGTAAACAATAAATGACTCAGAATACAAGAATGATTAAAAGAAGTCAGCATATTAGCTCGCTGCATATCCACAGAGCTTAAAAAGCACATGTGGAAGTGATACGAGGCGTGCTCGGGTCCAGCTCTGAGTTCTGGACAACAGCAATGGAAAACATTTGAAATTAGCTCCAACTAAGTGACAGGAAGTGAAATATTTCTAAGTCTTGATACAGTCAGACACCCCTCCCTCCCTCTTCTTACATCTGTCGTTCATCGTGGCCACTACAGAAGGAGGGAGGGGGAGAGAGAGAACGAGAGGAAACAAAAAGAGAGGAGGAGAGGGAGCAAGGGGTTAGTGTTTACAAGATTTACCCACCCCCACATCCTTCTCTTACCACTCCGCTCGTTCTTTCTATCCCCTATTAAACACACATTAGCCCCCTCCAGACCTACCACAGAGCTTCACTCACACATCTGTAAACATCAGCACTAAAACGCAAGACTAGGTAGTTGGATTAAGTTACACCTTATCGAGAGACTCCAGGGGGACAGATTATCTCATAATCTGAGAGAAATCAGACCAATCAGCTTTGATGACCTGCAGCGACCTGAGATTAGCCTGCATCAAAAACGTATTCATTCAGTAACTCATGACTGATGAGTTACTGAGTAGATTTATGATCAACAAAAAGGTATTTGTTGTAAAAGTTACAGAAATAGACTATAGCAGTAAGTAATGTGACTGTTTTTACTTAAGAGAAGTAAACTGTCACATTTTTTAGTTTTATTTGGAATAAATTTCAGATTTTGGGATTCTTTATTATTTTAGAAAACAGATGAAAGCAGAAAATATTCAGAAATAAGTTTAATTTGCACATAAATGCAGGATTAAGTAAAATTTCTAAATTAATCGAGATGAAAAGAAAATGTATGATCAAACAAAGGCTAAAATTGTCATGCTGATATTTTCAACAAAGAGCAGGCGCCCTGAACATACCTTATATCTATCTTAATAATAAATAATCACAATGATTAATAATGAGATAACGCACTAAACCAACACTAAATTTTGTATTTTTCCAGGAAACAAGAAAACACAGCTTGTGTGTGATTAGTTCTTAAACTTTTCAACTCTAACAGACTTGTGGCAGATAATCCCGGATGTTCTGTTTTAAAACGGACCCAGACGGGATTTTCAGTGATGAGAATCTGGTACGACACGCTCGGCACATCAGTTATTATTTCTACACAGCAGGTCCTTCATCCTGAACCTATCAGGAGGTAAAGCAGCTTCATAGGCTGATGCATACGTTTCATTACTGGTAACAAGGCTAGTCAGCACAGGTGTAGTGCTCATGCTCCTTTTGTTTTGGGTTATTCACCCAAAAGTCTTTTTTAATTGCTCTAATTCATCAGATGCATTTAAAGAGCAAGTCACCCCCAAATAAACTTTTTTTTTGCAGATAAACTAAATAAACGAGTGTCTAATCGTGCTGCAGACACGTTTAGTCAATAATTTGGCACTTCAGTACATCTTAGTTAAAATTTAAATATTCTGCCTAAAACTGGCAGTGTTGTGCCGTTGTCAGGTAAAAACTCTGCACTGTGTTCTAATTTAAATCTGCCACCGCTATTGGCTAAGAGGTATGCTATGATGTAAACTGGTACATTATGATGTCACAATGCTGTTGTGAGCCTGTGTGTGTGTGTGTGTATTTGTTAGCAGCTCCGCCCTCTCGGTCTGCCAGGCAACAGCATTTGTTGCATTTTTCAAACAGGAAGTGGGAGTGGAGTTAGACTCTGGTAGGGGGTGACTTGCTCTTTAAAAGGGAATGATTATGACATGAAGACTAGGGTCGGGCATCGTTTGAATTTGAACAATTCCGATTCCGAGTCCTTGTTTCGATTCCGGTTCCTATCGATTCCCGATTCTGATTCTTTCAAGACATTCCATGTTTTACATGCGCCAGCTAACCACAGGTCCTACTTGATGAAATAATCTTAACTTCAACATGAATTTTAATTCTATGAACAACAACACCTTCATTTAGACAAAAACATGTTTTGGAGGAACATTGAAAAAGACTTGCAGCACAACCAGTGTGTTTGTTTCTGACCACAACCAAAGTCTGGAAGAAGCCTCTGGGATGAGTTTCCTCATCACCGCATTTTTGGCTGCAGAAGTTAAAGTTTACATCATGGAGTAAAAGTTTGGCAGATGCTTTTCTTTATATTTGGTCGCTGCGCGCCGGGTGGGGGTGGGGGGGGGGACTCGATGCTGCACACAGACAGCTGGTGTGATCAGCTCTGAAAAGCGTTGATCACAATTTGCAGATCACATTTATTTTTCACGGAGATCGGCCGCGGATTCCTCTTCCGGTCGGCATTCTAGGAATCGAAACTAAGAATTGAAATAAAAACTTTGAACGATTCCGGGAAAAATGAACAGTTGGTCTCGGTTCCAATCGATGCTCGATGCTCTACCCTAATGAAGACACATTCTCCATGAACAACATCAGAAATAAACACTACAAATTATCATGAGACTTCCTGAAGGTATTCCCTATTACTTATTACCAGATTTCACGGATTCAACTGACCCTTGATGCTTTTAAAAGCTAAATAAGCTAAACAATAATATTTGTAAAATAATAAATACTGTTAGGTTACAGAAAAGATACTGCACAAAAATGATATGCACATTATTATGCTAAAGGATAATAGAACAACTATTTTTCAGCGTTTTGAGTTACTATTAGATTTTCCAGTCTTAGGAAGTCAGCTAAAAGGCCATTCTTAATGGCATCTTCAGTAAATCAGACTTTGAAACCTATGTTTTATAAATACAGCCTATTTTTCATTGTAAGGAACAAAATAGGACGGAAAAAACTCATTAATATGAATCACTTCCTGCTTTCTCACCTTCTCTCTTCATGCCCATGGCCAGGCACTTCTGATAGCGGCAGTACTGGCAGCGGTTTCTTTGTCTCTTGTCCACAATACAGTCCTTGTTGTCCCGACAGGTGTAGGTGAGGTCTTTTCGCACTGTTCGCTTGAAGAAGCCTTTGCAGCCCTCGCAGCTGTAGACGCCATAATGTTTACCTGAGAGATGGAGGTAAATTAAATAATGAAATCTGATATTTAACTTTAACAGGTTTACACTCACCAGAGGATCGGTCTCCACAGATGGAACAAAGACGTTTTTGGGAGAGCATCGGGCCTGGGCTGTGGGCAGACAGCTGCTTCAGCCCCAGAGGAGGTTTCACGTCATCAGAGCTGCTCACGGCGTGAAGCCCTGACATGGTCACTGTTGAGTTGATCTGAAAGAACAGGTTTATTGTGTTTATTCCTGTTTTACCATTTCTAAAATACACTGGAGGGTCCATCGCTTAGAAATAATCAAGTCTAACTGTATTATTGCCTTATTTGAAATTTATTTACTGGAATTTTCAGTTAAGTTCAGTATTTATTCATTTCAAGCAACATCATGTTTCCATCACAATACTCATAACTGGTCAGCATCATCATCTTCATCATCCTTCACAACAATATCGACAAAAACACTATCATCATCATCTGATAATGATAATAAAAATTATAGTAAATAATAATTTTAAGTAATTTCTTGAAGAAGCTTTGTGGAAAATTCTCTACAATTAAGATTTTGTGTTTATTCTAAAACGTGAATTTCCAAAATAATATAGAAAATGGGGAATATATGAATTTAGTGAAGTCATTTCCCCAATGTTAGTTTGTTTTCCTATAAATGAACCACAAAGCAGTCGATAATTTGCATTAAAACGACCCTTCCTTACCTGAGGGCTGCTAATGGGGCCATAACCCACTGACGGGGTGCCGGGTAGGCAGGGTGAGTCCAGTGATGAGCTAATAACAGAAAAGGGGGAGCCGATGCTACTGATGGGGCTGTTGATCCCAGCTGAGGAGATGGGTGGTAAGGAGGTCATGGAAGCTGCTGAGGGAACCAGCGGGGGTGAGCGCTGGCCTGAGGGGGGGGACGACACAGACGAACTGTCTGGACTGCGGGAATCTGACAAGAGACAACCGGGACAAAACATCCGAGATAGGTCAAGTCTTCCAACATAACATCTAACAGCCATAATGACAGAAGTTGATCTTTATCTTCCTAAAATGATCTTCATGATTTATGATTCTGATTCTGCAGCAGGCTAGGCTGCATGGTCTCTCGGTCCTTAGGGCGTGTACTTTTTTATTTATTTGAAGACGTGAGTTGTGCGTGTATGCATGCTTGTTCTATTATAGTGGAGCTGTTATAAAACAAGATTCTGGCCAGTAGGAAACAAAATTTGATTAAAAAAATTACATAATGTGTTCAATCTTTCTAAACTAATCCTATTTAACTGCTGGATGTCAAATGCTTTTTAAATAAAAACGTTGCACAAATACTTAATTTATATGTAAATATGATTATATAAGAGTACTAAAACTGTGGCTAAGAAGCAATCATGCGTCGCCTTTCCTGAAAATAAATCAGAGCCGTTGGACTCACCTCTGCTGTCTCCCATTTTGGTGGTTTAAGCACGCGGGCTGGCTGGCAGCGTCTAACCGACGAGCTTCAGCCTCTGGCGGCCCGCTGTCAAACTCGAGACCGCGGACTGAGGCCCGGGCCGGAGTCGGTGTGGGAAACCAAAAACGGGTCTGAAATTCCAACACAAGCACAATAAAACACATCATTTCGTGGCAGAGAGTGGCCATTTTGTCATACAAAATATATAAAAACCAACAATCACACCGTTGTCTTAAAACTGCAGCACATTTAAATCGTTGTCAAAACCTGTAACTGCGAGTCTGATGCCTTTTGGGGATTTTGTGTAACGTTATGCGACTTTGCAAAGCAGCCAGGTGCTCAACCGATGCCAAGAATGTGTTGTCCAAATACATCATAAGGTCATTAAAATGGCTTTTTAAACAGACAAACTATTTATTATCGAACACATCAAGGTTTTATCACAGTGAGTCAAACGTCCCGCACCAGGACAGCCGGAGCACTGACAGATGGCAACAAACCACTGATCCTCTAAGCTAGCTGCTAACGTTAGCCGTTAAAAAGCTCGTAAACTAACCAAGCTAACGTTATCAGAACCTAAAGTGTCGAGCTATTTATGTCACGTTTGAACGTTTAACTGCAAGTATACCACTGGGCATGCCTTTAAAAGAACGCATGTCGTTTCTGTTAGAACATAAATAAATCTATTTATATATGGTTTAAGTTGTTAAAACAAGCTAAAAACCTTTAGCTAGCTGTTAGCCACCTCCCCGGCTAGCCGACTGGATCGGAGGAGAGCTACGAACAAACTAGATTGCAACTATCTGACCCGTCTCTACCCAACTCACCTGTAAACACTGAAGCTACATTATGTTTTAAATATATTTACAGCAAATATAAAACGATTTACTGACGTTTTAGCGGCGCAGCTCCTTCGCATAAAAAGATGTGGCAACTAGGCCCCGTGTGTGCCTCTCCCCCCGCTTTGCTTCGTAGTCAGCCCTCCCTCTCTCCAGTCTCCCTTCCTTCCCCTGCGACGATGAAATCATGATGATGGGGAAGGATTTGGCTTAGTGCTCTCTTACTGTTGAACACTGGCCCCGACATCACTGCAGCATCCGTGCAGCCTGGCTCTGAGGGCAGGGACCGTGTGGTCTCAGGTCTTTGAGTCTGAGACAACTTCCAGTGCAGGAGGTCAAGAGGTCAAGACAAGTTCAGCTTTGCATGTCAGTGGCTGGAAAGGTCATCAGGGGACACTGGTGGACTCCTGAGCTTTGATATAGTTTGAACTTTGGAACACGTGTGACCTGTCCTTTCCTGCATAAAGCTGAGCTTTGGAGCATCAATTGTTCCCCAAAACTCCCTGCTGAGTCAACACTTGATGTGTCGTCCTAGAATCAAACAAGAAGTGCAACATTTCTTACTCATTGCACTTCAAAGAATAAATCTGACACAATAAAAAATTATTTTAACTGTCTTGAACTGATTAAAACATTAAACAGTAACATAATTTGCAGACTACACATCCAGTTTGAATCCTGGAAAGTTAATGGCTCATTAATTGCATTCAGTTTTGGAAATAATTAATAGAAATTCCAACATACAAGTTAGTCTATAAACTAGAGTGACATGCTTTTAACACGCCTTTTATGTGCGGCATCACAGAAATGGTACAGCTGCAGTTTTTGCCCCTTGTGTGGACATTTGTGTGCATGAGGGAGTAAACTGGAATCATAGGTTTAATAATACAGATAATTTTGGAGTAAAGCAGAATAGTTCACACCCAATCATTAGTTTTTTATGTTTAGTGCAGAATTCATCAGCACCGTTCCATTCTTTTCATTTAAACTCTTTTTGCATTAGGTGGAGTGATTCTTTTGGCTACCTAACTGCAAACATGTTTTCAACAGCTGCAAAAGCAGTAACAGTGTTAAAACATTTATTCAAAGCCTCTTTGTGAATAAACGACTGTAACTGATTTCTGCAATACATATAAAAAAATCTATGCATATAATCATTCATGCAAATCCAATTTATACAGGATCTTTGAAATGACTGAAACAAGATTTTAAAGCATGAAAATGTACTTCCTGAAAACAGCAAATGTACTATATTTGACTCAAAAGTCACCATCAGATTTTCTCTATTTTCTTTTTATTTACCAAAATAGCAACAATTGTTTATTAGTATTCTAATCAGTTCATGTGCATCAAAACGTTTTTGTGTCCCTGACACAAGTCACTGACTCCATGCAATTCTGCCGGGTTTTCTTACACAGGAAACTGTTAACTAATGATTTAATGGCACCAGTAAGTTCAGTTGGGGTGTTTACTTTGTAAAGTGTCTTCATGCGACTCTTTTTGTGAATTGGTGCAAAAGAAATAAACTGGATTGCATTTAATTAATACTTTTATTTAAATTTTTAACTTTAATAATCATGTATCTTAATGCAACAAGCATTTCTGAGTGGTGTGTTATTGTAGTATTCCTCGTGGAAAATCAACTTTGTCCAACAGGCGTTTTAAATCCTTCACCGCCCCCACGTGGACATAAATGGTATTACAAACACCTAAAAAAATCAGAACATTTCAACTACAACTTATTTTCTGTAGATATTTATATGAATCTTTTTGATAGTCCAACAAGTAAAAGTCACTATACTGCAAATAAAAGATAAAGGCAGATGACCACCGCATCACTTTCTGTCAAAGTCATCATTATTTTATTAGTTATTAAAAAAATGTTTTCTAAGTTTTTTCATTTTTTTATTCTTTTAAGTGGTTCTTTTAACAAATCAGCTAAGAAAATAATTATAAATGTAACAGCTGAAAATGACAAGTTAAACTCATGTTAGTACATTTAAAAGGTTTTGAGATACCTGACAGAAGAAGAAGAAAGTTTTTTATGTACTACTTTATCAAAAATATTAAATTAGTCACAATCCTAAATTTTTGATGGTCATAATTCCAAATTTTCCCACAGTCCCAGGAAATAACCTCAACTGTCCTTTTTTGCAGTAACGTTACGCCCCTCTGTCCCATTCATACAAACAACCTTATGAATTTTTTTATTTCTGTTTTAAAGACACGGAGCAAAAATAAAAGAAAACAGGTTTCAAACACTTGGTTTAATTATATTTATTTAAGAGACATTTTGAAAGCAGAGCAGAAAACATCTTAATGACAGAAACTGAGAAAAAAGGAAAAAAGCAACTTTTGAGAATGACCAACATCACTTTTTGTCTTCGTGAGTTTTTGTAAACAGTTTTAAAGTTGTATCAGATCTGAACTAATAGTAATTATTATACACAATACGGTTTAAGTTAGTCTAACTGGTATTAGTACGAACTAGGCCATAATAACCATTCTGACCTGAAACATTTCAGCTGCTTTTGTTGTTTAATTTGCTTTTAATCCAGTTTACAACAAATACACATAATGAATGTGACAACTGGAGAACAAAAGGATGATTTTACCTTTTTATTTGCTTCTGTGTTAAAAGTTTTAATTACGTTTTTACAAAAATCACTTTGAAATTCAAACCAGAAGCACAAAATCCAAACTTGATCAGATAAGTCGCCCTTCAGACCTGAGCTGGACTCAATAATGCTACAGATGCCACTACCCAAAGAGTTTAACCTGTGTGTGTGTGCGCGTGCGTGCGTGTGTGTGTGTGTGTGTGTGTGTGTGTATGTGAGAGAGAGCGCTGCATGAGGGATTAGCCCCAGTGTGTGTCCACTAGTGATTAGCCTGGTCAGTGGGCCTGTTGTGCATTCACTCAGCACATTAGCATATTAATGCAGCTTCGCTCTTGATCTCCCTCCCGCCCTCTAAACTCTCCCACTCTGCCCCTCTCTCTCTCTCTTTCGCGCTTTTCTCTTTCTCCATACATATTTCTCAGATCGAGTTGTTGCTTCCTGCAGCTTCAATCTATAAATCTCACCGATTTCTGCTGCTCGTGCTGTGAGGCAGCGGACAATCTGGCCACACAAACCTCAAGGTGCCTGCTCCTCTTTCCCTCCAAAACTCTGACTCTCCCATCACCCCTTCTCCTTCAGCTTTTCTTTCTCCAGGTCTGCCCCCCCCCCCCTGAACTCTGTCAAACACAGAAAAACACACACTGAAACAAACCCACGGGGTAAATACAGAAAAGGTGAACACACACACACACCCTTGTTCATCCTCACCCTCTCCGTTAGAGTTTAAGCAAGACCCGATTCAGATCAGCTGTTCAGCCTTTTTCCTTCACCCTGTGTCTTTAACCTTGTTACCGACACGGGAAGATCCTGGTCTGCAGCGCCAGATATACAGAAAACTTCAGATTTAAACCTGTGTGAAAGAAACAAAAACATTATCAGGTATTTGAGTTAATTCATTTCACTGAAACAGATTCAAACACACAATGTGAAACAGAAAAGTGTCGATAAACTTTTCAGTTTAGAGAAAATTTAGCTTTAAATTAACAAATGTGTTGATCGTCATAAATTGACGTCCTTTTCCTTTACCATTTGGCTGATAATAAACACAGATCGCCTTAAAATGTTTAAAATAACTGATCCAAGAATTAAAATTCTAACTGTGCCATTTTAAATTGAATAAATATTCAAACAAATAGTAAAAAAAACTTTTGTAGGCCAAAGAGTTCCCCCAAAAAGTGCTGAGCTGATGTCCAAAGATGTCCGAAGAGGTTCTTGAAGGATTAAAATTTACATAAACACACACTCTCACTCATTCACCAGCCCTCTCCCTCCATCTGTTTGTCTTTATGTGCTCGTTCAGATCCATCCCATCCATGGTGGTCCGCTCCTCGCTGATTCTCAGAGGTCAGGGGCGTGATGTCCATCCACAACTCCTGCTTTCACAAAGGCACACACAAGAATTGCGTTTGGACAATCAGCTCCGGACCTCCACCTTTCTGGGGTGGGTTCGCGTTCTTGGAGGAACAGGTGTAGCTTCGTCTCAGACTCTGAGACAGGACGTTGTAATTTCATCCAGATATCACTCCGCTCACTTGCTGAGGCAAAGTGCGGGCGGACAAAGACGAAAAGGAGCTGCAAAGAGAAACTAGCAGGAAAAGAACCAAGAGACAAGAGAGGGGAAAGCTTTAACTCACTCTCGTTTTCTGTGCCGGTGACACCATGATAAACGAAGGGGTCACCACCCGGGGGCAGGCCCGCTCTAAAGGAGCCGGAGCTGTGACCTTGTACAAAAGAAGAAGTGGGTCCCCCCAACGGTCACACGGATCAAAAAGGACAAAAGCCTGAGATGATAACTCGGCGCAGCAGTGGAGCTCCGTGTGATCCAACACGTGAGCCGTGGAGGAAGTAAGTTTCAGCGAGTTGGAGGCGGTTTGGGTGGAGTGACGAGGAGCTAAAACGTAAAGCTGCGACTCGCTCTAATGTGATTTGCTGAATGCAACATTTTCTCTTTATCTGATTCGCTCCGTTAGGCGTTCTCTCTTTCTGTGGGACTCCCGTCTCTATCCAAACGATGTGGTCTTTGGTGAGGCCTGGCCTATTCATCCCAGCCCCATGTGCTGGCGTGCCCACCATTGAGGTGCAGAGTAGCACGGTCACAAAGGGTGGCAGCGAGTTTGTTCCTTAAAGTTTGAGCCTCTGTTCAGAATAAAGACTCGGTCAAAGAGCTGAGCTGGAAAATGCACCGTGCAGTTTTACAAGTTTAAAGAAAAAGATGCAATTTCAAACATTTGCAGCATGCAAACTAACACTTTGTGTTGTAAATGCATTAAACAGCAAAACATTTTAGAAAAGCTTATTTTGCGTTAAAAAGCCAAATGCACGAGGCATCAGGCTTTAAACACATTTCTTACTGATAAATACATGTAAAGTTTAAAGTAACTCCAGTCCACAGTGTTTTTGACGGTTTAAAACTCAAAGGATTGACTTAATTCTCTTGACATCTTCTCTAGCACAGGCTGTGGTGAGGCTGGCATTAAAAACTCAGCTCCTTAGTTTTCTAGAAGTGAGAACCTGACACGGCGCTGCTGCACACGTCCGGATTAAAAATGAGCAGAAATAAAAGTGTTACCTAAAAAGGCCGGCAGTGGAAGGTACGGAGGCCCGTTGGGGCCTAAAACCTGGATCAAGATTTTTTACATTAAAGCCCCTCCCCACACCGATCAGTCATCCTTACACGTACGACGGACATCCTCGCCGTTCCTCCATCCTCCCTCCATTCTGGACCGAATCTTCGCCGCACCGCTGTCGACGTCTGACCGCACTTGTCCCACTTCTCCATCTTTCACTCCTCCTGCCTTTGCCTCTTCTGAGCCTGCATCCTTCTCCCTCTCCTTCTTCAACCCCTTTTTGTTGGGCCCACCCTCCGCCTTTACATTTCCTCTCCATTTCCCCGCCCTCTCTCTCTCTCCCTTCTTTCACTCTTTCCT
Organism: Nothobranchius furzeri; assembly: GCF_043380555.1. NCBI lineage: Eukaryota > Metazoa > Chordata > Actinopteri > Cyprinodontiformes > Nothobranchiidae > Nothobranchius > Nothobranchius furzeri. The sequence goes on along the minus strand of NC_091759.1, from coordinate 22,443,634 downwards.
TGTCTCTCGCTCTCTCGCCCCATCCTCATTTCATGCAGCGCTGGGGTTACCTAAGAGACTGGGCCTCAATGGAGAAAATCTCCTTTGGTACAATGAACTGGGCGAGAAGCAGAGGGGAGGGGGAGAAATGTTGGGGGTTGGGGGGGGGGGGGGGGGCGGCGTAGGGGTAAAACCAACCAGGGGGTGCTGGACACAGAAAGGGAGGTGGGGTGGGTGAAAGTAAAGGGGAAGATAGAGGGATGCAGAGATGGAAGGGGGTGAGAAAAATTGAATAAGTGGCTTTGCTTGTGTGGTTTTGCCTCAATGGTCAGTCCCCCCCCCCCGACACACACACACACACACCAGTCAGCCAGTTGGTTTTACTGATAATCTGGAACGTGTGGTTTAAGAAACTTTTTACTCATCAACAAAGTTAAAGGACGTTCTAAAAACAACTTTTTTGAATTTTTTGTACTTTTTATAAAACAAAGTAAAATTTTCTTAATTGGGAGACCTCGGTGTCCGTGTTTGTTTAGTCAGTTGTTTGTTTGCTCTTGGTGGGAAGTACAAGACGGCACCAAAGAATCAGCGTCTTCACAAAGACACACACACACACACACACAGAGTGCGTGTCGACTGCATAAACTCCTCCATTCAGAACAAGTAATTACACAATTTCCCTTTAATCCTTTCTCTGTCTCTGCTTGAGAGATGTTCCCCTCCAAAAGAGGATGGGCCGGACACACAGCCTTGTTTAGAGGCTAGTTACTGATTAGCACAAAGGTGTTGCAGTTCATTTTCTTGCTGCACCTTATTGAGAGCCTCTGACGTTCAATTAATGTTGTCATTCGTCTCTTAGTTGGCAAACGGACCCCCTGCTGCTCAGTTTTGTGTCTTTACAACCTCCCCCCCGATCCCTTACCTCATCCGAGGATGTGAGAAAACAATAGAGCTAATAAAAGAAGCAGAGATGATTACAGCACGGCTAAGGAGTTAGCCTACGCCCCAACCTTTAAGAGTAGCAGCATGAAAGGGGATGTAGGGCAACTTTAATGTGCTTTTGATCACCAGCGATGGAAATGTTTTCTTATTCCCGTCTATGTCCTGAGTTAATGCCAGGATGAATCTGGGATTTCTGTGTTAATGACTTTATCAGGCCACGATATCCAGAGGCTCCTGCTGGGGAACCAGATCTGAAGGGATCGGGGTGTTAGAATGTGGAGCAGGAGGTGTGTGTGTGTGTGTGTGTGTGTGTGTGTGTGTGTGTGTGTGTGTTTAAGACTGGGGAAGGTGGGGGTGTGGGCAGATTGTCCATGGCTCTCTCCCTTCTGCTGAATGAAGTTATTTCCAAGCCCCTGTCCATCTGTTACCGTGGCAGCAGCAGTGACCAAGGTGTTGCCATGGTGAGGTGGACACAAAAAGGCGTGGCGTGGGAACGGGTCCAGGGATCAGGAGTGAGGGTCACGGGGTCAGGGGTCACAGCCAGCTGGACAGCACACAAGAGGAGGCCGGGGTGAGAAAAGAAGGAGGGAAAGTTTCATTCTCTTTCTCTTTTTCTTCCTTTTCTTCGCCGGCGTTTTCGGCTTCGAAGGGAGACGTCCGAAGAGTGGACGCCGCTGGACGTTAACATTGAACTGGGGCGGTGAGATGAAAAAAGAAGGGGGGTGAATAGAGTGAGTGAGGGCATGGGTTTCACAGATCAGGGCCCCCATAATGTCCAGGCTTATGGAGCCCCCCCTCCCCCATAAGACCTTCTACCTTACTGAGGTCTGAGCATTTGACAGGCAATTGACTCTGGTCGATGTACGCGCAAATGTGAGACTGTGTGACTGTCTGTGTGGTCACAGAGTGCGTTTCAGCCAGACCAGTGACACCAGACCAGACAAAAGCCTGTTTGACTACATTTCATGTGGAGCTGAAAACCTCTCAGAGACAAAAGGACAAACTGAAGAGGGCAATGAATCAGAAAGCGAGGGAAGGCGGGAAAAATGTTTGAAATATGCTTCCAGAGCGGGACTAAGGTATGTGGACGACCCACGTAGTCTCGACTCATGCTGTCACATAACCAGTTGGTAAGTACGTGCTGTTGGTCTGCACATGAACTCAAACACCTGCATGTTAGCTAAACTCTATAAAATGATCATCTTTAGTAGTTGGTGTTAACCAGAAGATTGCGTATGCATTAGAATCCTGTTTCTATCATTTTTATTTTAGTAAAGTCGTCGTCTTCCTCCGCTTATCCGGGTCGTGGGGGCAGCATCCCAACTAGGGAGCTCCAGACCGTCCTCTCCCCGGCCGCCTCCACCAGCTCCTCCGGGAGGACCCCAAGGCGTTCCCAGACCAGATCGGAGATGTAACCTCTCCAACGTGTCCTGGGTCGACCCGGGGGCCTCCTGCCGGCAGGACATGCCCGAAACACCTCCCCAGGGAGGCGTCCAGGAGGCATCCTGACCAGATGCCCAAACCACCTCAACTGACTCCTTTCGATCCGGAGGAGCAGCGGTTCTACTCCGAGTCCCTCCCGAATGTCCGAGCTCCTCACCCTATCTCTAAGGCTGAGCCCGGCCACCCTACGGAGGAAACTCATTTCGGCCGCTTGTATCCGCGATCTCGTTCTTTCGGTCATTACCCAAAGCTCATGACCATAGGTGAGGATTGGGACGTAGATCGACCGGTAAATCGAGAGCCTGGCTTTCTGGCTCAGCTCCCTCTTCACCACGACAGATCGGCTCAGCGTCCGCATCACTGCAGACGCCGAACCGATCCGCCTGTCGATCTCCTGATCCCTCCTACCCTCACTCGTGAACAAGACCCCGAGATACTTAAACTCCTCCACTTGAGGTAGGACCTCTCCCCCGACCCGGAGTTGGCAAGCCACCCTTTCCCGGTCGAGAACCATGGTCTCAGATTTGGAGGTGCTGATCCTCATCCCAGCCGCTTCACACTCGGCCGCGAACCTACCCAGCAAGAGCTGAAGGTCAGAGCTGGATGAAGCTAGGAGGACCACATCATCCGCAAAAAGCAGAGACGAGATTCTCCTGCCACCAAACTCGACACACTCCACACCAGAACGAAGTTATTTTTGTTTTTGGTCAAAACTGGTTAAGTAAATCTGCAGCATGAAAAAACGAGTCATTAGTGGTAATCTGTTTAATAAAAGTAAAGTAATAAAAGTAAAGTTGGTGAGTATTTCACAGAGATGCTGTTGCCTGTGGTGGGTTGGGTTCAGCTACTTCTCCTTTGGGTGGCGTGGTCTACATGAGAACCACACAAACCAGCCACTTTTCAGAGTCGGCCTAGTTCTTCGTGTCATAAACGTGACTTATGTCCGACACATGTCCACCTGCACCGTAGCAACGGCCACCCTCAAACCGCATGAGTGGACAACACATTATGACAACGTGGATAAGACAGAGCTTACAATGAAATTACACCCTGGAGAACACACTCACACACACTGGTCCCCCTTGGACTTTAGGGATGAAGGGAGTGCAGGATCCATAGCCCTCCATAGGCCACATTAATAGGATTAGGAGCAGCCTCAGGAGGACATAGCAGGCCAAGTCCAACGCTCCGTTTGACACCTTTTGTCTACAAGCCCTGAGATGCAGCTCGCAGCTAAAGGATGAGGGACAAAAGCTTTTGATTATTGTGTTGTAGCTACAAATATATCCCAATGGGGGAACGCTGGACCTCGGGTTCCACAGCCGATAAAACGAGCAGCGATGTGACAACTCAATCAGTTCATTAGGATGCAGTCCGAGAAATCCTCCCTCTTCTGAGACTAAATGTGAGCTTTTTAGTTGCTATTACATTAACTCTTATGGTATTCCGTGTTAAAAGTGTTTAAGAGGTCAGGAATCATCTGTAAAGTTTCTGTACTTCGTTAAATAAACTTATTTGTGCTGCAGCTCGGAGAACGGCAGCGTCCCTTCTTCAGTTTGAGCGATTATTGACATGCTCGGCGATCTCCTCACATCCCGTGCCATCATGAGGTGACACAGAGATTCTCTGTCCTCTCTCCTACCGGTGCACCCTGGGAGCGAGACCAAAAGCAGTTTTCAACCAAGAGATGGTGACACTCTCTTCCTGCCGAGAACAAGAAAGAGGAGGTTTAAAGTCACCAGGAGCACACCTAACGAGTAAAAGTTCTCTCAGATGACTTAGGTGGATAACGAAAGCCTGAATTTGATGTCATCAAAACCCCAAGTTGTTAAGTTTGGCGTTCAGGCGTCCACGCTGCAGACTCGGGTCTCTCTGGATATCATTTCACATGATTGTCCTCCTCACCTGTAGAAGTTATTCTAGTAGAAACATGAATAGTTTCATCAAAGCAAACGTTTGGTGTAACCAGAAATGTTCTGATTTGCTCAGATTCTGACTCGGCTAATTATAAACCTTTTTCCTTTTCCCTTCTTTTCTTGTTAATCTGCTTTAAGTTTGTTTTTCTTCTAAGAAGAAGAAGATGAAAATATCATTTCTAAAGCGCCTCTCAAAATAAAAATCACGAGGCGCTTCACAAAAACAAAAAATGTTAACATATAAAAAATAATTTAGAAAATGGTTATAATATATTTAAAATGAGCAAAAAATAGACAATTGTGATTAAAAAATATGTTGAGAGAGAGTGAACAGGAAAGAGGGAAATCAGTGGATCCTGAGGAAGGTGGAATAGGTGGGGAGAGCAGAATAAAGAGAGAGAGGTGAAGAAGGTCATACAAAAGCCAGCTTGAACAGGTGAGTCTTCAGCTGCTTTTTAAAGGAGACCACTGAGTCCACTGATCTCAGGCTCAGGGGGAGAGAGGTCCAGAGCCTGGGGGCCACAGCAGCAAATGATCTGTCACCTTTGACCTTTAGCCTGGTGCTGCACAACCAGCTAACCAACTAAGTGCAAACCATTACCTCAGAGTTATGATCAGACGCATGACAGAGAAAACGTTTTGCATTTTTAGCACCTCAACTTTTATTGACTCAACTAATCTTGGATTGTAACTCGTGCATTTTATGAAAATGTGATGTTTAGAGCCTGTTTCTCTCTAAACGTCACTGAGAAATCAGCGTTTGTTTTGGTTTGTGCAGTCTTTGTGAGATTCGGGTTCTTTTATTGAACTTTTATCATTTTGTGCTCCTTGTTAAAAAGCTGTTTCTGCAGAAGTCCACTCTGTGATCTTGTCCCATCTCCACCCAGGAACTCAGACCTTGGTGGCTTCAGCACACTTACAGCGTTATTGAAATTTCTTTAAAAGAATAATGGAGGCTGTTTGTTTAGTGAGAATTTAAACGTTGCAGATATTTTCCAACATTCACAAGCAGAACAGTTTTCTCCAAATCAGCTGTTAAACATCACGTAGACTTGTGTTCCACATAGTCTATTCTATTTTATTCTATGCTATTAATCCCACAGTGGGGACATTCACTTGTTTGATTCAGCAAAAAAACAAAAACAAACCAAAAACAGCATAAACAGTGTAAACCTTTAAAATATTGTTTTGCTAAATGTTGCATGAATATTTGCTCCTATATCATTCTTCTGCCTGTTTTGAAGTTTCAGCTTCTTTGCAGCCAACGGTGTTGCTGTGAGCAAACCAAATTTAAACACTGACCAAATAAATCAAATCTGGTTTAAGTTTTTTAACTGTTGTTTCTGTTGTGTTGCACTTTAAATGTTTTGCTGCAGAGAAAAAAGCTATAAATTAGAAGTGATATCCATCCATTCATTGTCTATACCCACTTGCACATGCGGGGTACACCCTGGATGGTTGCCAGTCGAATGCAGGGCAACACAGAGGCACACACACTCACACCAAAGGACAATTTAGAGACACCACTAAACCTGGCAGTCATGTTTTTGGACAGTAGGAAGCTGGAGCACAGGAAGAGCCCGTGCTTGGACAGGGAGAACATGGAAACTCCATGCAGAATGACCCCAAGCTGAAATTTGAACCCAGGACCTTCTTGCTGCAAGGCAGCAGTGCTAACCACTGCAACACTGTGCAGACCTGAGGGGACGTAACATAATGGGGGCTCGTCCGGGAACGTTTTGCCCTTTATGTGGTGTTTCAAAACCCCAACCGGATGGTTTTCGGTTTATTCGAGTGTTTGGTTTAAGTATTTTTGTGGCTACCGATCCCGTAAGTAGTGACGGGTTTTTCAGTTGGCAATATTTTAGTTGTTAGTAGTTTTGGGTTTATCTTTTCGTAGCGTGGTTGTTGATTATATGTGCCAACCTTGTGATGTTTTCATAAAAGGGATTCTTTGACGTCTCTAATTTCTGTAACCGCTGTTTGTCAGCTTGCAGGAAAACCTAACCAGATATTTCACTTTTTAGTTCATTTTTCAACAAATGTTATAGAAATCTTTGCAAGTTAAATCACAGAAACAAAAATTGAACAGATTTTGGAATTTAAACCTCAAAAATATCTTCTAGCTGTTAATTAAAAGGTATTTATCTTTAAACCCAAGGAAAGAAATGGCATTTAAATAAACTTTTTGGGTTAATTTGTGGAAGTAAACGTTATATTATACTGGAAGGTAACAATAATGTAAGTATGATAAAATTACTTTCAAAAACCGTTAACTGAAACACCTACGTTTATATATTTTACATTTTTTCTAGTTTGGTATTTTTTTAAGTTGTGCTTTAATCCAGCATAAGGACCAAAATGTTTTCCTCCAAGCAGCTGAGCTGCAGAAGAAGAGTGAAACCAACCTGGGAGGCTGGTTGCTGGGAGATTCATGAAGCAGCTACAAAACCTCGATTGCCACAGGTGGATTACATAAGACCGTCATTCAGTCAAGGTGGACAAATCAGAACTTTTGCATAAACTTCCAACGCATTATTGGCCGTGCAGATCTGCCACTGAATATAAATTAAAAAATGCTTATAAGTAATTACTGATTAAAACATAAATCAAATATACCAAACTAAATCGTAATGAAATCTTCCTTCTTGTTTTGATTGTGTTTTATTTGGCAGTGAGGAATATTATGAGGATTAAAATCATTTTCCATTTCCCTGAAGTAACTTTAAAACTGATTGATATTACATCATCTCATCTGAACACACTGGAATAAATTCTGATGAATCAATAAGAAAATGGTCTGAAAATTGGAGGGAAACCGTCTGAGAGGCCCAGATTTCTGAATGAGAAACTCTTACAAAGGAGACGCTGCAAAGAGGGCAGGATCTTTATCTCTAGGCAGGTCATGAAGACGTGGCCTTTAAAAATTGTGTTGAAAAAACATTTGGAGTGTCCGTCTGTGAAAAAAAGAGCGGTGCATGATTAGCGGACGGGGCTGGACAGGGTCCAGGCCGGGCAGACGGACACAGAAAAAGGCGCATTTACCTTGAACTCCACTTGTCTCGTCTCTGGGGCGGGGTCAGGTATTGTAGCCGGGTCTGACAGGGTCGGGGGGGAGGAAAAGGGGAGACAAGGGGAGGTGGGTGTGGAGAGGGGACAGGGGGCTGCCCCCGGGGTCGTGGGGTGCTTACCCCGCCAGGGGCCGGTGGGGGGATGGAGGGTAGATATTGGCAGATTTTTGTTGTGTGCAGATGCTCAATATGCAGATGTCTAATCGAATTGTGCAACGATGAATTGGTCCCTCTCCTGATTTGCATCAGGACAATCCCCGGCTGTGGCTCAGGGGTCAGCGGAGTTCCCCCGGACAAAATGAGCAGCCGGCTGCAGACGCCCCTGAGAACGTGTGAACTTGAAGGAGACTTAACTTAATGACAAGGATATTGATTGATTCAGATGTCTGTCTGTCTGGGAGGGCGTCTGACATCTGTCTTTCCTCTGAGGATGTTGTTTTTCAAAGCTTAAAGAGAAAAAAAAACATTTATTGCTTTTTGGGATTTGGATTCATCTTTAGGCTGAAGTTCTGCTGTTTTGGATCAAACTGGACCTGCGTGGGTCTTCGTTGGTTCATGTAGTAAAGATTAACACATTTAAAGGCTTGATAATGATTTCATTTTGCTTTTGGAGACAAATCAACTCAGTAAGATTTACAAATTATTTAAAAACTAAACAGGAATATCTGATGGCATGTGGCCTGAAAAAGAAATCCCACGTAAAACTGGTTTTAGTTTGGTCACATTCAAACAGCTAAATGTGGATTTTAGTTCCTCTAATGACGTGAGTAAAGGATGGAGATTGGTGTCACATTTGTCCAAAAATAAATAAATAAACGTCTTTTCAGGATGGAATAAAGTTATTTATAAAGTCAATTATAGGAAATATGTTTTAGTTTAGTTTCCTTTTTTCCTGACTAATTATCTGAATTAAAAAAAAAACTTTATTATTTCTGCGTAACGGACAGAAAGGTGGCTGGCCTTAACCCTCCATCTGCTCAGTCAAGTAAACAAGGTAAATTCAACTTATGGTTGTTTGCAGTTGTTTTTAAAAATAAATGAAGTTGTCCTAATCAAGTTAAAAACACCAGTGATGGGAATAACGCCGTTTACAATAACGGCGTTACTGACGTCGTTCTTTTTTGGGTAACGGAATAATCTAATTAATTACTTTTCCCACTGTTGCAACGCCGTTTCTGTTACTGGGGACGGAAGGTTGTGCGTTACTATGGGCTTGTCGAATGTTGAGCAACAGCGTGAGGCTTTCTGCAGCCAGGGAGAGAGAGGTGTCGGTAACGCACTTACAAGCACGATGATGATTGGCCGGGTGGGCGGAGACCCTCACTCTCTCAGTCGCTGCATGCTGTAGACACAACAGAGCAGTGATGGGAATAACGCCGTTTAAAATAACAGCGTTACTAAAAAAAAAAAAAAAAAAAAAAAAAAAAAACAGTAATGAGCAAACTAATTAATTCATCCTTTTATCAAAACGTTGTTTCTGTTACTGATAAGGAAATGCGTGCGTTAAGCAGCGCGGTGTGTTGAAGCTGTCATCAGCTGATCAGGAGGTAAAGAGGCAGATGTTTTCATCCAAGAGCATCACGGCCGTGAAGAACGAGGAAGATGTGATGAATAGTCTACGGCTGCAGGTGTGGATCTGCAGCCGTGCCCTTCTTAGCGTGACAGCGGGACGCGTGTCCTGAAGGTCCGCTCACCTGTTCACCGCTCAGACGTCCTGATCTTCTACCTTCCTAGATCATCCAGCTGTAACCTGTTCCTGATCATGTGTTTAGTCCCGCTGTAACACTGATGCATCAGTCTCAGACGTCATGGAGCTCAGGTGTTGTTAGAACTACCTGTGTGTGTTCACCACCCAGCTTCAGCTCTTCTGTGGTTGTGTCTGACCCAAGTTAGTGAATGTAAGTCCTCCATCAGGTTTGTGCCTCTTCTAGTGTCATTTTAAAGGATTTTATTTATTTATCTGTTACTAGATTAGCAGCAACAGAAATGCTACTAAAAACACACAATTATGTGAAGCTGGAAAAATTAAAATACTGTACAAAATTACATTTATTTCTGTAATTTAACTAGACTGAGAGACCATTTAAAGGCTCAGGAACCTTTACAGGTGTTTCCATTTGCAATTATAAATTTTAGTTGATTGGGGTCTTGTTGAATATCACACAGTGACCTTTTACTAGTCTAGATTAGTGTAATGTTCCTGTTAGTAGTTCCTCCTGTTAAGTGCATATTTATTTAAATTATGTAGGTTTATAAAAAACATTTGGACATACATTTTATGTTCCTGTCATAAGTCATTTATATTTCACTATTGTATTAATTTATAGTAAATTAAGTAAGTTTAATTAACCAATTTTTCTTGCATTCTTTAATGAAAAAGTAACTAAGTAGTAATTTTTTGGTAATTAGTTACTTTTATAATCTCATAACTTTGTAAGTAACTGAGTTACTTGTTTGACAAAGTAATTAGTAACTATAACTAATTACTTTTTAAAAGTAACTTTCCCAACACTGAACAACACTGACATTGTTACAGCAACAAGAAGCAATTATCAGTTAAATCCAGAAAATGACTTTATTCTAAAGGAAAACTGACCATCTAAGAAGAACGACGCTAAAACGGAGGACTTTTATTCACATGAAGCAACATCTAATTCTGTTTGTAAAACTTGCTGTTTGTTAGAAAAACGTCTAAAATATTCTGCCCTCTAGTGGTCAACTTATGAAACACACGTGGCTCTCAGACATTTTTAAACTTAATTCAAATATCAAATGCTGCCAACACAAACAAACAAAAAGTATTTTAGCAGCTGAAATATGAGAAAATGCTCTCATTGTTGCAAATTAAAACAGTCAGATTATAAGTTAGATGCACCCTAAACGATAAATCTAGCTCTGTTTGTATGAAACACAGTTTCTCATTGTTTCATTGAAAGAGAATAAACTTGTTTTAGATAAATTTTCCTTTTCTTATTTAATACCTTTTCATTTGGTGAGACATATTTTCTAATGGTAAAAGCAGTTTTATGACATTTATCTGGTGAAACAATGAAATAATCTCTTGTAACGGGAGAGGCGGGACTTCACTGTGAAGCGTTTGTTGATCCGGATTCAGGTTCTGGGTTGAGTCTCTCAGAGAGCTCAGGGATGTTTCCATGATCTGTGAGATCCAATAAACATTATTACTGACCTGAGACTTGTTTTTGGAAAGAAGATAAAAATAAGAGACAGAAACATAAAACAACCATATACACTTTAAAAATGCACATTTGTCAGAAATAAGTTAATTATTTTCCTGTTGTAGGGTTTGACAAAAATTCAAGAATCAAATCTCAAAATTTCTCAAAAGTTGAACAAATAAACCACATTTTCTTTTTAATCAATAAATTCCATTTAATGTTTCCTGTGGTTAAAGTCAGGTATGCAAACAGCATCGTATCACCTGAGCTGCTGATCTCATCTTTCTTCTTCTTCTTATAAAGAACGAATCCAACAGCAGGAATGAGGACGACAACGAGAACAACCACCACAGCGATGATGGCGACGCTCATTCCAGCAGGATTTTCTGTTCGGAAACAAAGAGAACATTTATTTTAATGTTTTAATACTGTGGCAAGTGGTAGTCGTGATAAAGGAGTAAATGGTTAAAAAGGTGGTTGTTACAACGCTACCCCCCCCCCCCCCCCCCAGGGAAGGTTAGAAGGCCCGTAGGCAATAAAAAAAATCACAGAGGGAACAGATGATACAGTTGCAATAAAACAACTCTTTATTAAAATATCTAAACTAAAAACATGCTGTTGGAGCTTAAGAGCTCAGAGTTCACTAGTGGTTGCCCTGGCAACCAGGCGTCCAACGCCTAACAACTAGTTAACGCAAATCGTGCATGCGGAACAAATCCATACAAACAGAACAGCAGTGAGGAGTCTTCTGGGCCCACAACCGGCTCTGGAGATGAGATTGGTCATGGCGAGATGGAGCAACAGGAGGGTCAGTGCACCGCCGCCAAACGCTCCGCTACTCCGGGTGGCACCGCTGCGGGCAAAGCTGAATGTAATAGCGGCTCTCGGCGCACAGACGGGCAGCCACAGGTCGTAGCGCGGCTGAGTCGGATCAGCCTTAATACGGCTGCCACACACACACACACACACACACACACACACACACACACACACACACACACACACACACACACACACACACACACACACACACACACACACACACACACACACACACACACACACACACACACACACACACACACACACACAACTGATTGGGAGTACCTGGTGCAGTTTGGCAACTTAACAGCAAATGCAGCACCAGTAATCGCTGCTTGCAGTTGGGGTTTCCCATTACCCCAGCACCTGAAGTGCCATACCAAAGCTGTCCTGCTGAAAGAGCAGGCAGCTGCCTTTTATTAGATGACTCACCCCACCCTGCAATAACTCTGTGAGCCACCTGGCTCCTTACTGGGATGGGGCCAGACGAGATCGGTCTGTCCCATCACAATACGATGATTGAACACCAGCGCCACCAAAACGCACAAATGTGGCAACATTTTGAGCCGAGTCAAACATAACCGTCATAAAGATTCCTAAACATAAGTCCTTAATTCCCCTTTTCTTATATTAAACAGGAAGAGAAACTAAACAAACCATAAAGTCTGTCCCTCACCATCGTTGTTTCTGATTCCAGTTTTCCCAAAGTTTGTTCTGATCTGAGTATTATCCAGTTTGGTGACAAAATCCCTTTTGAGGTTATGGGGTGATGGTGACAGGAGTTAAGTGCTCGCCCCGTAATCAGAAGGTTGCAGGTTTGAGTCTTTCTCAGTCTGTCGCTGGTATTGTGTCCTTGGCACACTTAACCCACCTTGCCTGCTGGTGGTGTTCGGAAGTAACCGGTGGCACCAGCGCTCAGCCCCGCCTCTGTCAGTGCACCCCAGGGCAGCTGTGGCTACATCATCATCCCCACCAGCGTGTGAATGTGTGTGTGAAAGGGTGAATGACTGATTGTGTGGTGAAGCATCTTGGGGACTCTAGAAGGCGCTGTATCAAATACAGGCCATTTACCATTTCATTTTAAGGTTAAGAAGATGCTCTTATTAGATACTTTCTGATATTTTAACAATATTTCAACACAAGGTGTCATCAAAATCCATTTTCAGTCAATAAAATCAGGAACTTCATAACTGATCACTCTCACATCTATTCCCAGTGTTTTTATGTTCGTCATTGCTCCAAGAACTGGTTATTGGGTGTCAAAAAGACCAAATAATGTAAAGTGAAACTTCACCTTTACTTTGCAGAAACCTCTTAGCAGCATTTAAACACATCTCCAGCCACTGAAGGCAGTCTGTGGTCAGCAAATTCTTCCAATATCCGTTTTATTTTTATTCCACTCTTCTTTGATGATTTCAGCTTGAGGGTTAGAAGCAATCCACGTCTCGGTCTCCGTATCAAAAGAAAGGAAGTTTTCTCCATTATAGGCGTATCTTTTAAAACCATCAACCCTTCCAGTCTCATCATCCCAATCACAGCCAAAACTCAGCTGGATGACCGAAGCACCTGGTAAAAAAAAAACAACTACAGACAATTACATGAAACCAAACAGTGGTGATTTTGCCAAACGACAATTTCCCGGCTGAATCTAGATTCCTCTGACTGAGAAGGTTGCTTGGCTAGATTTACCAGGAGAGCCTTTTCCTTGTTTCATTTTATCTTAGTTCAGAATCTCATCTTTCTTATTTAACCCATGTAATCTACAGTGTTTCAACAATATTAAGCAGCAACAGTGGCGGTTTTACCATTAGGCATAGGTCGGCGGCCGCCTGGGGCTCCCTTATGTTGGGGGCCCCCTAGCCCTGACTGCTGGCACCCCTCTGTTAATGCCACAATGGACTATTCCTTTAAAACAGGAAGTGATGGTAGTCATTCCACTCCAATCCAGCTGGTGGCGGTAATGCAAATGCAAATTGTTGTTTGCCAAGTGCCATAAGAGCACAAATAAGAAGAGAAGAGGCGGGAGCGTTCGTAACAAACTTGAAGCGGTGGTGAAAACATGAAGCATGAAACTGAGTTATCCTCGTGGCTTTAAAAAAGCTTTTATCTTCACTTCCAAAAGTGACGTCGTCTTTCTAAACATTAGGGCTGGGGGTAAACGATTATTTTTAAAACGATTATTCTGACGATTATTTTATCGAATAGTCGACTATTCTAATGACTATTAAGACAATTAATCTAATGATTATTTTTCTATTGCACAGTTAATAAAAACCAAAAAATCTCTTAATAAATTCCTCAAAAAAAGTGATAAATTGTTACTGTAAGAGAATAAACACTACAGGCCTTCCATTTTGTATAACACTGCGTTTATTGTGTTGCGGTTGGTTATGTTCTGGTGACGTGTAGAACTTGGGAGAGCAGGCTGCTGCCTGAGAGGTGGTTGAAGATGGAGTGTCTCTATGCTGCTTTGTTTTGGTCACTTATGTGCGTGAGGCGAGTGGTGTTACGACTCTTCCTGGGGAGTTGGGCACGTGTGCAAAAAGGAAGGGAAAATAACGGGATTTAAAAGTTAAAATGATGATCAGGTTTATTTACAACTACAAAAAAATCATAAACCTTTCCATGCTTTTGTTCTTTTTTAAACACAGAAACAGTTTTGTTTACCTGTTTTGTAGCTACAGTTTCGCCGACGGCTGCCGGCTTCTTCAGGCTGACGCTGATGGTGGCGCGTCACTTCCTTCTCCGTTTATCTGCGGGCAGTAGAGGACGTTGTCGCCCTCTACTGCCCGCTCTCCCCTCTCCGACGATGCAGCTGGACAAAAATTGCGAGTCATCTACGAAATCCCATGCAAACTCTGCAATAAAACATACATAGGAGAAACCGGACGCCAACTCAACACACGAACAATAGAACACAGAAAGGAGTGCGAGAAAGAGGCAAATCGTAAACACACAAGAGCAGCAAAAGAAGAAGCAGAAAGTACAATAAAGAAGTCAGCCGTAACAGATCATTGCATAAGAGAAAACCATGTAATGGACCGGGACAACACACGAATCATAACCACCGAACAACAAAAATACAAAAGATGGATCAAGGAAGAAATCGAGATAAGGAGACGTGGATGTGGGACCATGAACAGGGACGACGGAGTTTACACGCTGGACCACGCATGGGACTGCATCGTCGGAGAGGGGAGAGCGGGCAGTAGAGGGCGACAACGTCCTCTACTGCCCGCAGATAAACGGAGAAGGAAGTGACGCGCCACCATCAGCGTCAGCCTGAAGAAGCCGGCAGCCGTCGGCGAAACTGTAGCTACAAACAGGTAAACAAAACTGTTTCTGTGTTTAAAAAATAACAAAAGCATGGAATTAGAACCACGACACAGTAAGAACACACCTAAGATAAACCTTTCCATCTGCAGGTTGGGAATAATAAAACTAATTCAGCCTGTGGGGAATTAAAACAAAAGTACAAAAAAGTAGGGATGTCCCACTGGGCAAAGATTACAGGGTTACAGCGCATCTGACCACGGAAGTTGTTGTCCGTTGCCGGGAGACGAAGGCAGGCAACACAGGAAAAGAATCTAGTAGTGGACGGACGTTGTTCCGGGTCTTCGGAATTTGGCGGAGATGTTAGTGAAGGCGGAGAAGAGGCGAACTAGAGGAAAAACAGGCAGATTCCTCCTCTACTTACAAACTCCTGGGGATGCAACAAGTGGGCGCGGTGTGTCGACTTCCGGATCTGACGTCGACAAATTTTTAGAATCGAGCCGTCGACGTCGTCGAGGCTTCGCTACAGCCCTACTCATCACAGATGTCAGGAGTTTCTCAAAGTACGCCACACAGCATTTTAAATGGGTAAAGGCCAGGGATCTTCAGATAGTTAGTTGACCTCCAAGCAAACTTGGCCATGAAAGAACTGTCTGCCAGGACTGAACCGTCCTCATTCTGGCTCCAAATGGTTCCTGAGACAGCTTTCTCACGTCTAAAGAAAGTAGCCCTGTACATTCTGACCATGTTTGGTTCCACCACAACTGTGAGGCAGCGTTCTCCACAATGAACATTATAAAAAACAAATATCGTTCTAGCCTCACCAGTGAGCATCTCCACACATGCATGAGGATGGCTCTGTCTCCATTCAAGCCCAGGTTCAAAATGTTGGCAGGACAAGCAAGAGCTCACTTCTCTCACTAAGTAAAAATGTGGAAAACATGAACCTAAATATATGTTCAGTTATTACATGTGTGCAGAGTCGCATTTTTTAAATCGTTTTAAGACTTTTTAGTTCGCACGTGAAGAGGAAAAATGTAAAAATTAAGCTTTTTCTACATTTATTGTATTCTGAAGTTAGTAGTTTGTGAAGATTCAGTTGCCATGTCTTATTTTCTTGTTGACATTTTTTTCTACTTTTATTTAGTAAATGAGAGAACATTCCAAATAAGAAATCATTTACATGTTCAACACTTTAAGTGTCAAAAGTATTTGAATTACACTGAAGTATTTCTGATTTGATATGCAAATTAATAATGCAGATGTTGCTAAAACTGCTAGGATACTTAAATACATGTCACACTATTGTAGGTCGGACATTATGATCTTTCGGACCTTGGGCTAAAAATATTCTTTCTGACTGGAACTTTTTAAATAGTATTAGTGTACCCCTGCTATAAATGATGATGCTCAACATCTGATGAAGGAAATAAAGTGACAGCTTGATTCAATATGAACTTGGCCTGCTGAAAAACCCAGAATATTTTGTAATTGGTGCTGGATTATAGGACGTTAACCCAGACTACCAGCAAACCACGAGGAACTGCTTCATCAACTCCATCCAAACATCAACCTGATGGTAGAATAACTGTTTTTTGTTATTTTTTTCTTTTGTACAAGTCATCAGGGGAGAGCGCGAACGCAGTCCCCCACTACCAGAAATTATGCAGTCGAGATTCCCACATTTGGGGAATTCGCAGGGGTCAGCACAACACAGAGTGCAATGGCTGAGCCTCACCCTGGGTGAACCACCTTCTTGATCATGGTATCTCCCCTGCCAGGTAAGTATGAGTTGTTCAACTCACGCATGGGGACCTCTTTCCCTCACATGCTGCTCTGACTCCTGGTGCCAGTGAAAACACAATAAAAGGAGCAGCTTTACAGGTTTATTATATAAAAGGAGCAGATACACAAAGGCTGACCCAGACTGTCAACCTTTAGTAACATTTCATTTTAAAAGTTCATCTCATCATTCCCATGATGCAATGCTGCACTTGTGCACAAAAGGCTAACAGAAACATATCACATGTTAGCCATATATACGCTACCAGAAGTGACCAACAACCACACGGTGTTCAGATGAAACAAGGCGGAGTCACAGCAACGTTAAACTCTGTGGTTCACATCAGAAATGTAGAGAAAATAATACAAAACCAACCTCACATCAGCTTCTCTGCTAGCGTTGATGCTACTTCCTGCTTCTCTGCACGGTCTGCTGCTGCCACCTGCTGGCCAGTAGTGGGAACAGTCCTGGTTGGTTCTTAGAGGGATTTAAATCTGCAAGAGAGTAAAACAAGACTTTAAAATAATGTCTGAATATCTAACAAGTGGCTAATATGAAAACATCTCCATAAAAATCAAACAAAAAGAAGCTCTAACTTTACTACAGGCTGTAGAAACAACTCTGTCGACCTCTAGCTGAGAGAAAAACAAACTGCAGATGTTAACAGTTGAATCAAAGCTCCAGACTGTCCACACACAGAGCAGTAGGGGCGGGGAAGAGGGTGAATCAGACTCAGACACACAGCAGAGAACATGAAAAGCCCAGAATAAGTTAAACTTGGTGCTGGATTATAGGATGTTAATCCAGAATACCAGCATGCCACGAGGAACTGTTACATCAACCCCGGGAATCTCACTGTAAAGTAACTGATATTTAATTTTTTTACATAGAGTGGGGGTGCACCGTTCCTGGAGGTACTGCAATACCAGGTCGATGCATGGAGTGGACGGAGCAAGCCCCTATTCCATCTCCCTGCTCCAAAAATCAATTTAATATATGGTCCCCGGATAGGGGACGTATCAGATATTAAACTGATAAGAACAGATACTACACTTGATCTTAGCCAAAAGGCCGAGAAGCGATACCACAAAAGGTCTGAGGACAGGACGTCATTCCGCTCATTGTCATTCTGACTCACGGTTAAAAATACATCATTACATTTAAACTCATAACGAAACCGCGTAAATGCCGTTTTAACAGCGTTACACGATCCAGTGTGTTGTTGATGTAAACTGCGGAAAAAATAATGAAGTTACAAAACGCGGCTTTGCTTCCGGGTCACGCGGTACACTTTGGTCCAATAAGAAACAAACGAAAGTCAAAAGCGATTCACTTTCTTCACATTTATTTTAAGTTAAGACTCAGACGTTTAACATGTGAACTGTATTCTGACGCAATCTTTGAAATGGAATAAAAATGTACTGTAACTTCATTTATGAGCGAGTTAGGGAAAAGAAACATGGTTAGTTTGGGTGGACCTCGTTAAACGAATAAAAACAACAAAAACAAGGATTCTGTCGTTAAAATAAGTTCTAAATAATATTTATGACGAAGACGTATTTACCACCTCGCCTGCTCCGACAGCACCACTCAAACATCCCTCGCTTATTGTGTTACTATTGCCGTTTTATTGTCTTGAATAAAAAAGAACAATCACATTTAAACTTACACTATTGAACGAAGCGTGAACGCACCTCAACTCGAATTGGGGACGCCCTACGTGAATAAACCTATTTAAACTTATTTCACCACTTATTCTTGTTTCCTGCGGTTAGTTAAGTCATTCAGAAGTAAAAACGGGACATAAAGTTTTTTTAAGTGTCTCAAAGTACGCCACACAGCATTTTAAATGGGTAAATGCCAGGGATCTTCAGATGGAGTTAGTTGACCTCCAAGCAAACTTGGCCATGAAAGAACTGTCTGCCAGGACTGACCCGTCCTCATTCTGGCTCCAAATGGTTCCTGAGACAGCTTTCTCACGTCTAAAGAAAGTAGCCCTGTACATTCTGACCATGTTTGGTTCCACCACAACTGTGAGGCAGCGTTCTCCACAATGAACATTATAAAAAACAAATATCGTTCTAGGCTCACCAATGAGCATCTCCACACATGCATGAGGATGGCTCTGTCTCCATTCAAGCCCAGGTTCAAAATGTTGGCAGGACAAGCAAGAGCTCCCTTCTCTCACTAAGTAAAAATGTGGAAAACATGAACCTAAATATATGTTCAGTTATTACATGTGTGCAGAGTCACATTTTTTAAATCGTTTTAAGACTTTTTAGTTTGCACGTGAAGAGGAAAAATGTAAAAATTAAGCTTTTTCTACATTTATTGTATTCTGAAGTTAGTAGCTTGTGAAGATTCAGTTGCCATGTCTTATTTTCTTGTTGACATTTTTTTCTATTTTTATTTAGTAAATGAGAGAACATTCCAAATAAGAAATCATTTACATGTTCAACACTTTAAGTGTCAAAAGTATTTGAATTACACTGAAGTATTTCTGATTTGATACGCAAATTAATAATGCAGATGTTGCTAAAACTGCTAGGATACTTAAATACATGTCACACTATTGTAGGTCGGACATTATGATCTTTTGGACCTTGGGCAAAAAAATATTCTTTCTGACTGGACCTTTTTAAATAGTATTTGTGTACCCCTGCTATAAATGATAATGCTCAACATCTGATGAAGGAAATAAAGTGACAGCTTGATTCAATATGAACTTGTCCTGCTGAATAACTCAGAATATGTTGTATTTGGTGCTGGATTATAGGATGTTAATCCAGAATACCAGCAAGCCACGAGGAACTGCTTAATCAACTCCATCAGCACATCAAGTGATGTTAGAATAGATGACAAATAATAACTTTGCTTTTGTACAAGTCATCAGGGGAGAGCGCGAACGCAGTCCCCCACTACCAGAAATTATGCAGTCGAGATTCCCACATTTGGGGAATTCGCAGGGGTCAGCACAACACAGAGTGCAATGGCTGAGCCTCACCCTGGGTGAACCACCTTCTTGATCATGGTATCTCCCCTGCCAGGTAAGTATGAGTTGTTCAACTCACGCATGGGGACCTCTTTCCCTCACATGCTGCTCTGACTCCTGGTGCCAGTGAAAACACAATAAAAGGAGCAGCTTTACAGGTTTATTATATAAAAGGAGCAGATACACAAAGGCTGACCCAGACTGTCAACCTTTAGTAACATTTCATTTTAAAAGTTCATCTCATCATTCCCATGATGCAATGCTGCATTTGTGCACAAAAGGCTAACAGAAACATATCACATGTTAGCCATATATACGCTACCAGAAGTGACCAACAACCACACGGTGTTCAGATGAAACAAGGCGGAGTCACAGCAACGTTAAACTCTGTGGTTCACATCAGAAATGTAGAGAAAATAATACAAAACCAACCTCACATCAGCTTCTCTGCTAGCGTTGATGCTACTTCCTGCTTCTCTGCACGGTCTGCTGCTGCCACCTGCTGGCCAGTAGTGGGAACAGTCCTGGTTGTTTCTTAGAGGGATTTAAATCTGCAAGAGAGTAAAACAAGACTTTAAAATAATGTCTGAATATCTAACAAGTGGCTAATATGAAAACATCTCCATAAAAATCAAACAAAAAGAAGCTCTAACTTTACTACAGGCTGTAGAAACAACTCTGTCGACCTCTAGCTGAGAGAAAAACAAACTGCAGATGTTCACAGTTGAATCAAAGCTCCAGACTGTCCACACACAGAGCAGTAGGGGCGGGGAAGAGGGTGAATCAGACTCAGACACACAGCAGAGAACATGAAAAGCCCAGAATATGTTATACTTGGTGCTGGATTATAGGATGTTAATCCAGAATACCAGCATGCCACGAGGAACTGTTACATCAACCCCGGGATTCTCAATGTAAACTCACTAATATTTGTTCTTTTTTTCATAGAGTGGGGGTGCACCGTTCCTGGAGGTACTGCAATACCAGGTCGATGCGTGGAGTGGACGGAGCAAGCCCCTATTCCATCTCCCTGCTCCAAAAATCAATTTAATATATGGTCCCCGGATAGGGGACGTATCAGATATTAAACTGATAAGAACAGATACTACACTTGATCTTAGCCAAAAGGCCGAGAAGCGATACCACAAAAGGTCTGAGGACAGGACGTCATTCCGCTCATTGTCATTCTGACTCACGGTTAAAAATACATCATTACATTTAAACTCATAACGAAACCGCGTAAATGCCGTTTTAACAGCGTTACACGATCCAGTGTGTTGTTGATGTAAACTGCGGAAAAAATAATGAAGTTACAAAACGCGGCTTTGCTTCCGGGTCACGCGGTACACTTTGGTCCAATAAGAAACAAACGAAAGTCAAAAGCGATTCACTTTCTTCACATTTATTTTAAGTTAAGACTCAGACGTTTAACATGTGAACTGTATTCTGACGCAATCTTTGAAATGGAATAAAAATGTACTGTAACTTCATTTATGAGCGAGTTAGGGAAAAGAAACATGGTTAGTTTGGGTGGACCTCGTTAAACGAATAAAAACAACAAAAACAAGGATTCTGTCGTTAAAATAAGTTCTAAATAATATTTATGACGAAGACGTATTTACCACCTCTCCTGCTCCAACAGCACCACTCAAACATCCCTCGCTTATTGTGTTACTATTGCCGTTTTATTGTCTTGAATAAAAAAGAACAATCACATTTAAACTTACAACATTGAACGAAGCGTGAACGCACCTCAACTCGAATTGGGGACGCCCTACGTGAATAAACCTATTTAAACTTATTTCACCACTTATTCTTGTTTCCTGCGGTTAGTTAAGTCGTTCAGAAGTAAAAACGGGACATAAAGTTTTTTTAAGTGTCTCAAAGTACGCCACACAGCATTTTAAATGGGTAAATGCCAGGGATCTTCAGATGGAGTTAGTTGACCTCCAAGCAAACTTGGCCATGAAAGAACTGTCTGCCAGGACTGACCCGTCCTCATTCTGGCTCCAAATGGTTCCTGAGACAGCTTTCTCACGTCTAAAGAAAGTAGCCCTGTACATTCTGACCATGTTTGGTTCCACCACAACTGTGAGGCAGCGTTCTCCACAATGAACATTATAAAAAACAAATATCGTTCTAGCCTCACCAGTGAGCATCTCCACACATGCATGAGGATGGCTCTGTCTCCATTCAAGCCCAGGTTCAAAATGTTGGCAGGACAAGCAAGAGCTCACTTCTCTCACCAAGTAAAAATGTGGAAAACATGAACCTAAATATATGTTCAGTTATTACATGTGTGCAGAGTCACATTTTTTAAATCGTTTTAAGACTTTTTAGTTCGCACGTGAAGAGGAAAAATGTAAAAATTAAGCTTTTTCTACATTTATTGTATTCTGAAGTTAGTAGTTTGTGAAGATTCAGTTGCCATGTCTTATTTTCTTGTTGACATTTTTTTCTACTTTTATTTAGTAAATGAGAGAACATTCCAAATAAGAAATCATTTACATGTTGAACACTTTAAGTATCAAAAGTATTTGAATTACACTGAAGTATTTCTGATTTGATACGCAAATTAATAATGCAGATGTTGCTAAAACTAGGATACTTAAATACATGTCACACTATTGTAGGTCGGACATTATGATCTTTCGGACCATGGCCTAAAAATATTCTTTCTGACTGGAACTTTTTAAATAGTATTTGTGTACCCCTGCTATAAATGATGATGCTCAACATCTGATGAAGGGAAATAAAGTGACAGCTTGATTCAATATGAACTTGTCCTGCTGAAAAACCCAGAATATGTTATATTTGATGCTGGATTAGGGCTGGGCGATATGACGATTTTAGAACGTTTTATGATCTACACATCTGACGGTCTGTCATTTTTGAGAGACCGTTTTATCACGATTCACCGCTCTGCTGTTGAATTTCTGCCTCTGAATGAAAAGGAAACTTACCCCAGGCGAATGACACGCCTTTGTTTGCCCCCTAACCAATCAGAGTGAGTCATAGTAATATATTAGTGCCCCGCTTGTTTTCACCTGTGTGTGAACAAACATGGCTTCGGCCGCGGCTGAGAGCGACAACGAGGTTTTCGTTCCGAAGAGGAACGCCTCGTCCATTATATGGAACTGGTTTGGTTTTTCACCAGATGACAAAGAGCAACGAAACGTCATTTACAAGGAGAGCGTCAAGGCAAGTGATGGCAACACCACAAACTTGTTTAATCACTTAAAAAGAAGGCATCCCAAACAATACAATGAGAGCCAGCTGGCAGCTAAAGCTAAAAAGCCTGCGGCTGCAGCGGCTAGCGCTTCTTCCAGGCAGCAAACGCTAACATAAACACACAAAACTCACTCCCTACGACAGAGACAGCAGACGATGGAACAGCGTGACCGATGCAGTGACGTACCACTTGGTAAAAGATTTGTGTCCCGTGCGAACAGTAGAAGGAGTGGGATTTAAGAAAATGATTAAAACATTGGATTTGCGCTACGAGTTTTGCAGCCGCAAGTATTTTTCGAACACCACCATTCCACGCATGTACACTGAATGCAAAGTGAGAGTTGCAGAAAATATTCAGAATGTGCAGTTTTTTGCTACCACAAGCGATCTGTGGTCCAGCCGCACATCAGAGCCGTACTTGAGCTTAACCATCCACTACATGAGCAACTGGGAGCTACATAGTGCAACACTGCAAACAACCTACTTTCCAGAAGACCACACAGGAGAGCACATCGCAGCGGGTCTGAGAGAGGCTCTTG
This sequence comes from Nothobranchius furzeri, assembly GCF_043380555.1. NCBI lineage: Eukaryota > Metazoa > Chordata > Actinopteri > Cyprinodontiformes > Nothobranchiidae > Nothobranchius > Nothobranchius furzeri. The sequence goes on along the minus strand of NC_091759.1, from coordinate 22,420,464 downwards.
AAACGTGGGGCCTTAAAGAGGAAAACATGACCTGCATGACAACAGACAGTGGATCTAACATGGTGAAGGCCCTGGACCTGAATGGCTGGACACGACTGCCATGCTTTGGCCACAGATTACATCTTGCAATAGGTGGGTTTATTAGTAAATAATCAGTTTTAAATAATCATCGTTATTTACAATATTTTTTTCTCACAATTTTAAAGTGTAAATGTGTAAAAAATAAACTCAACATTTGTGTTATAAACTGTTTTCAAATAGTTGTCTGAACACGTTTATTTTTTTAAATTATTTGTTTCAGAAAATGGTTCCAGAGATCCCCCGATTGAAAGAGCAACCTCAGTTTGCAAGAAAGTGGTCAGCACGTTTTCCCTTAGTTGGAAAAAGAAACGAGCTCTCACGGATGCCCAAGCAAGCATGAATCTACCCCAGCAGAAGCTGAAAACAGAATCACCAACTCGATGGGGTTCCAGATTAGCAATGATTGAGAGAATACTTCAGCAGGAGAAGGCCATCTCTCATGTCCTCAAGTCCGACAAGAAAACAAAACATGTGGCTCCCACCTGGCAAGACCTTGATGTCATGGACTCTATTAAGAAAGCCCTAGGACCACTCCGAGACTTCACTGATGCACTTTCTGGGGAGGATTACGTCAGTGCCTCCTATGTGAAGCCTGTCCTGCATCTGCTACATAACAATCTTCTGAAACCAGAGGACGATGACACAGAGCTGACAGCACAGATAAAAACATCCATAGTCAACTACCTCACAGAAAAGTACCAGGATCCTGTCACTGATGCTCTGTTAGACATGGCATCTCTTGTCGATCCCAGATTTAAAACCCAGTACATAAACACCACAAAGAAAGAGCAGAGGCTGAGCAGAGCTGTGGCTGAGCTGGAGTCTCTGCTGACTCTTGAATCAGAGCACCCGGTGCCCTCTACCTCCTCTACATCACAAAGCCAAAGCCCTGAAGCACAGCCAGCAAAGAAAGCAAGAAAGTCTTTGGCCTGCTTTTTCAAAACTGCAGCAGTTCCCTCAACATCCACTGAAGAACCCACACTGAGAGAACTGATTGAAAAGGAACTGCAGGCCTACTTGTCCACACCCAATGTGGATAGTGAAATGAATCCACTTGAATGGTGGAAGGCCCATGAGGTCTTTTTTCCAAAAGTGAGTCAGCTTGCTCAGAAGTATCTTTGCATCCCTGCAACAAGTTCTCCCTCTGAGCGAGTGTTTAGCACTGGTGGCAATATTGTCACATGCCAAAGGGCAGCCCTTAAACCAGACAAGGTGGACAAACTCATCTTCCTGGCTAAAAACCTGTGACTTGTTTTGTTTTAGTTTTGCTTGGATTGATGGAAGAATAATTTTCTTCACAACGTTACTCCAGTGTTAGAAATGCTTACACAACGTTAACTCTGTTCCATTTTATTAAGAAACTTTTTGTGTGCCTGTTTAGTTCATCAGTATTTTGAACAAGTTAATGTTTGCACAATATGTTTGCAATTGACATGTTTGCACTTTAAATGTTTACCATTTTAATTTGTTAAGTTACTTGAAAAACGAGAAACTGATTTTTGTAATTGTTTCTCTCAGGACTTTTATCATCACTGGTGTGTTTAAAATATAAGTGTGTTGGCACTGAGTTGATTATCCCTAATTGGAATAAATGTTTATTTATTCAATGTTTCTCTTCTTTAATATGCAATTGAAGTTATGCTATTCATGGATAAAAAATCATGATAAAATATTGGAAAAATCGTGATATTCTATTTTTGCCATATCGCCCAGCCCTATGCTGGATTATAGGATGTTAATCCAGAATACCAGCAAGCCACGAAGAATTGTTTCATCAACTCCATCTGAACATCAACCTAGCACTAGAATAGCTGATTTTGTTAATATTTCTTTTGAACAAGTCATCAGGGGAGAGCGCGAACGCAGTCCCCCACTACCAGAAATTATGCAGTCGAGATTCCCACATTTGGGGAATTCGCAGGGGTCAGCACAACACAGAGTGCAATGGCTGAGCCTCACCCTGGGTGAACCACCTTCTTGATCATGGTATCTCCCCTGCCAGGTAAGTATGAGTTGTTCAGCTCACGCATGGGGACCTCTTTCCCTCACATGCTGCTCTGACTCCTGGTGCCAGTGAAAACACAATAAAAGGAGCAGCTTTACAGGTTTATTATATAAAAGGAGCAGATACACAAAGGCTGACCCAGGCTGTCAACCTTTATTAACATTTTATTTTAAAAGTTCATCTCATCATTCCCATAATGCAATGCTGCATTTGTGCACAAAAGGCTAACAGAAACATATCACATGTTAGCCATATATACGCTACCAGAAGTGACCAACAACCACACGGTGTTCAGATGAAACAAGGCGGAGTCACAGCAACGTTAAACTCTGTGGTTCACATCAGAAATGTAGAGAAAATAATACAAAACCAACCTCAGATCAGCTTCTCTGCTAGCGTTGATGCTACTTCCTGGTTCTCTGCACGGTCTGCTGCTGCCACCTGCTGGCCAGTAGTGGGAACAGTCCTGGTTGGTTCTTAGAGGGATTTAAAGTGCATGTCAAGTGTGCCTCAGAGTCTTACCCCACCCACGTATCAATTTTGAAAACTGCAACATTAGTAGGCGTTGCCTGGAGGACCGAGAGGGCGGAGCCGTGGCAGTGACGAAGAGACGGCTAACTAGACGAAGCTAGCTCCCTTCACTCTGAGCAGTCATTAGAAGTGGAGGACGTTTCTCCCCCTCCTTACCCAGACACTCGAGAAGAAAGGGACCAAGTCTATTTGGAGGAGACAAGCGGACATGAGCCTTATTGTTTTGAGCTTGTGAGTTGCCTGAAATTACTGGAACCGACTCAACAGACCCATCTCTGAACGTAAGTAGCCGTTAGCCATAGCATTGGATTAGCTGCAGGGTTTGTCTCCATGGCCCCAAAAAGCTAGTATTCAGCATGTTTTAGAGATTTATCTGCATCAACACACCTGGTTTTAATCAGCAACAAACAGCTGAGCTGCTTAACAGCTTATCTAACCTGTTAAAGCAGGAAAATCCACTGAAACGTGCTGGATAGCAGCTCTCCAGGAGATCTGGGCTCAAGCTAGTCTGCTGCATAAAGTTATGAAAATATACCATGAGAAAATTATTCTGTAATGTGTTCAGCCCATTAAAACTGCCCTGATTTCATTATTTATTTACTGATACTAGCTGCTCTTGGTTGCAGGTGATCCTCTGGTGTCTGCAGCTGGTCTCCTGCTGATGTCGTCGGGATCAGGAACTTCCAGAAGAATGTGCCTTTCAATGACTCTTTCCCCCTTATTTGTTATATTAATTAAATAAATCTCAATTTATATATTTCCTGTTTTTGTTCATGTCCATAAATACTTAAACATGCTTGAAATTAAAACGAGCTTTTAACAGTGAGGTGCTAGTTTAGTTCATCACAATAGAGCTAGTTAAACATGCGACAATGTGATAATTCAATTAATGTAATTTATAAATATCCATTAAAATATCAAAACTGGAATCAAAATGAGATATTTGGCAGCACAAAAAACTTGTCAAACACAATATTTATTATAATAATTGTAGGCAGACAGGAGACAGAGCTGATGGAGGTTCTCAGTCATCGAAGGATGGCTGAAGGCTTTCCAGGAACAGGAGATGTGGTGTTGTCTCTTCTCTCTCTATTCTGCCAGATGAGCTGATAGGTTACAGGTGTGTGAGGACATCCTCATGCTGTCATATCCAGATGACAGAGTTATCAGGTGATCAGCCAGGCTAATGATGAGATGCAGAAAGAAAACAAATCATGCAGAAAGAAAACAAATCCAGGACAGTGTACAGTAATAAAAATAATATGTGGTGTTGCTTACCTTATGTGCTCTTATAGAGTTATTAACGTGTGCCTGCCTCATGGTGTAGAGTCCATATTTTGCTGAGTGTCCTGCAGTAATGCAGGTTATTAGTTAATTTACTTTTGATAGCAAAAACAAAATATTTAATTTAAAAGTTATTTACCAGGTGAATCAGCTCACACGTCACCACCTGGTGGTGACCACCAAGTGTCACAGGGCCAGAATCAGTAGCCTCCTTCATGATGTAATCACATACTTATTTAATTGTTAATATCTTAAAAATTCAGAAATGTTTTAATTTTTTTTTACCTTGAACAGTTCACTGAGCTTGCACTGTCACTGAGGTGGAAGCTGGAATCAACAGCAGACACCTCACACCGTGGTCTTTTCAGGAGGTGTGGATGCTCTGGGACCTTCTGGAAGATGAATTTCTGTCATGGTCCCTGTGTCACAAGACACTGAGGCTGTGAGCTCTATAAAAAACAAAGAAGCAGCACATTTATGAACGTTTAAAAGAGCATAAAATCACGTGTAACAATCTGTAAAACAAATTAAAACTAGAAGGTAATAAAATGTTTACATAGAAGATTATTAAAAATAATTCACCTTTGCTACGGGTAACACCACGTCAGCCTGGACAAGTGCATTCTTGCAGATTACTAAATCAGTCTGACAGCCAGTGTCTTGGGTAGATTTAGCCTGAAAAAAAATAGAAGCACATTGATGTTTATAAAGTCAGATAAAATACAAAAGAAACTGTCCCATATAGGCGCTTTATAACATTCCTAGTGTGTGATGTTATTATAAAGTAAAAGTCAGTCACATATGATGTGGAGACCCTGAAATGCGACCTCCTGAACAGAATTCCTCACGGAACCGGGTCACGCTGTGCTGGATTTCACGCTGTAATGATGTCTGTCAACTAGTGCTGCGTCAGTTTAGAGTCACTGTTGCTGAATTACCGACTGACACAAAAACAACCCGAATTTTCTCTGAGCCTGACAGTCATGTGGACCGTTTTGTCGGCCAGGGCTTCGAGATATGTTCCGATTCGCCGCTGATTCTAACCTTACATCCCGTTCCACATTTTGTGAACTTGACAAAATAGCCCGAAGGCAGTGCAGACTGATATTAGCTAAATGGAGTGAACCACGTCTCTCAAACTTTGCATTTAGGTAGGAAATTGTCTTTAGAAGATGTTAAAACTTTTATTTAGCTTACTCACCTCAGACTGTAGCCCGTCATGGTGGGGGAGCAGAGTCGGTGGGCTGTATCTAAATCGCGGAAGAGCCACGGTGGGCACAGCCTCCCTCTTGGAACGGAGACGTGCAGAATCGCGGGTAAAATGCTGGTTGCAAACTACAGCACCAGGCGGGAGCTGAATCTTTTCCAGACACGCAACCACTGGCGCCTAATTTCTAAGTCCAGCGGAAAGGAGTGCAACCCGACAGAGCTCCGCAACCATACTACACTACACCATCTCACCATGCTAACACGATATGGAGCACTAAACCCGAACTACTTTCCTAATTACACTAACAGCCAAACAGTAACTAAACTACAATATCCAACAGCCAAGCTAACACTAAATAAGTATGTATAACACTAAAAGCTATGCTAAAGACTAGGATATGCTAATGCTATATGCTAATGCTGAACTACGGCTAGCCTCCTACACTCTCATGCAAATCCAACTCCCAACTCGCCACAAGGCGTGGCCGAGACTCCCGATGCTTTTATAACGTTGACACAGAGCTGCTACGTAGTACTCTACTGGATTACGTAGTATCTTACTCTTTAGCCATTGGCTAAAATTTATTCAAAATGAGTCAAATTCTATGTTTTAAGCTGAAGGTGGAGCTATACTGTGGTATTTAGGCAGAATTTTTAATTTTTTAAGAAAATGCACCAAAATGCTAAAATAATGAATACACACATTTAAAACACTATTAGACACTCATTTATACAGTTCATCAGCAAAAAAAAGTTAATTTAGACGTTACTTGCTCTTTAAATCTGCAAGAGAGTAAAACAAGACTTTAAAATAATGTCTAAATATCTAACAAGTGGCTAATATGAAAACATCTCCATAAAAATCAAACAAAAAGAAGCTCTAACTTTACTACAGGCTGTAGAAACAACTCTGTCGACCTCTAGCTGAGAGAAAAACAAACTGCAGATGTTAACAGTTGAATCAAAGCTCCAGACTATCCACACACAGAGCAGTAGGGGCGGGGAAGAGGGTGAATCAGACTCAGACACACAGCAGAGAACATGAAAAGCCCAGAATATGTTATACTTGGTGCTGGATTGGTAATCTCACTGTAAAGGAACTGATATTTAATTTTTTTACATAGAGAGGGGGTGCACCGTTCCTGGAGGTACTGCAATACCAGGTCGATGCGTGGAGTGGACGGAGCAAGCCCCTATTCCATCTCCCTGCTCCAAAAATCAATTTAATATATGGTCCCCGGATAGGGGACGTATCAGATATTAAACTGATAAGAACAGATACTACACTTGATCTTAGCCAAAAGGCCGAGAAGCGATACCACAAAAGGTCTGAGGACAGGACGTCATTCCGCTCATTGTCATTCTGACTCACGGTTAAAAATACATCATTACATTTAAACTCATAACGAAACCGCGTAAATGCCGTTTTAACAGCGTTACACGATCCAGTGTGTTGTTGATGTAAACTGCGGAAAAAATAATGAAGTTACAAAACGCGGCTTTGCTTCCGGGTCACGCGGTACACTTTGGTCCAATAAGAAACAAACGAAAGTCAAAAGCGATTCACTTTCTTCACATTTATTTTAAGTTAAGACTCAGACGTTTAACATGTGAACTGTATTCTGACGCAATCTTTGAAATGGAATAAAACTGTACTGTAACTTCATTTATGAGCGAGTTAGGGAAAAGAAACATGGTTAGTTTGGGTGGACCTCGTTAAACGAATAAAAACAACAAAAACAAGGATTCTGCCGTTAAAATAAGTTCTAAATAATATTTATGACGAAGACGTATTTACCACCTCGCCTGCTCCGACAGCACCACTCAAACATCCCTCGCTTATTGTGTTACTATTGCCGTTTTATTGTCTTGAATAAAAAAGAACAATCACATTTGAACTTATTGAACAAAGCGTGAACGCACCTCAACTCGACTTGGGGACGCCCAACGTGAATAAACCTATTTAAACTTATTTCACCACTTATTCTTGTTTCCTGCGGTTAGTTAAGTCGTTCAGAAGTAAAAACGGGACGTAACGTTTTTTAAGTGTCTCCACCCGCAGCTGCGGCCTAGCATAGCCTCACCTCACCTGCAGACAGCACGGCGTCTTGAACAAAATAACTTTTGTCCCTCTTCGTTAGAATAATTGTAAAAAGCAATGACATTATTAAACGTTAACGCTACTGCAAAACAGGAAAAGTCATGAAATAAAGTCGATATAAACTTACTAATGTCGTGTTCTTCACGTGGAGTCTAGCCCGACGAAATGACCGCCGTTGTCATATGCGCATGCGCAGACTTAATTACTTTTTTCTTACCACGCAAACAATAGACCCTTTTACTACCTTCGTCATCAAAAGTTGCGCGCGCAGCCTGGCAACGAGAGTGAAGGCTTCCTCATTCACACTCGATACTAAAACAGCCTTTTAAACCCTTTGTTTTGAAGTTCTGAGCACATAAAAATGTCGGGTTGTTGCGTGTATGGATGCCAGAATCGCTCCTCTTCAAGCAGTGGACTGAAACTTTACAGAATTCCGAAGTTCTACATTTTTCCTGCTCAGGTCTTTCCATGCACATGCCTGAGATGTAACTGCAGCCTTTTCTGTTTTTCCCATCCTAACACAAAGCTCAACTTTGAATAAAATTGCTGCAGCATGACCCAAGTCTGGAACATCAAAATGACAGCATTAAATTTATACGCTTCATTTCATTCAATTAACATTTCATTCTAATTCATCTGTATTTTCCCACTGCATATTAGTATAAACTGTATTTCTCTAAAATTAACACGATTGTACTCTGAGCACGCTAAAAAAAAGAAACCTATGCTATACTCACCCTGCCATGCAGGTACAGTTGGCTGTGAAGACGTAGTTATCTGGTTTGTTTACTATGACCCAAGCCTCGTACGTAGCAGTCTTGTGTCCTTGTCTTTGGCTAGGAAGGACTTCTGCCTTCAAGACGCAAAACTCAGAGTCTATGTGGTGATATTTTACTTTCTGTACGTGGCCACAGACAACATAGTTGTATGCATCTAACCATTTGTATGCCCGTAGCTTCTCACGTGTGTACTTACTGGGCCTCTCCACTAAAAACGTATATATACCGGGCCACTGGATATCTGGCCACACACCTACATCTTCCACCCATTCCATAATGCCACAGGGATCCGGGAGTCTGTTGCCATTCGTTAAAGTGAGTTTAATAATATAACATTCATGATTTGCCGGTGATAACCCCGCAGCGTAGCTTGATAAAGCCTGAAACAACGCCATTCTCTGTTGCCAAGCTGCGCGTGCATTCTCGCTGACGTCATATTGTTTACAAACAGTAAAAGGGTCTATATTTAAAATCTGAAAAAAACTAAAATAAACATATTTAATTAATTTGAAAGTAAACGTCACACCGATAATTCAAGTCAACTTCATTCTTTAATTTTAATATAACTAACTCAGGGCTGACTTCGTGCGCTTTCACGTGACGCCACACCCCAATTTCTCACGATGAAAAAAAGCTAGTCTGCCCAACATATTGGCATTGCTACTGGACACACTCCCCGTAGCTACAGCGCAACCAGACCCGTTTTAGATGAACCTTTTAGATGAGTGAAAAAGAAAATCTCACTCCAAGACTCCTGTAAAAGTTAGCCGCCTTGCCAACATGTGGGCTTCATGATCACAGCTAGGTTAACTGGTGTGCAGCAGCCAAACGCTGATCAAACTTTTTGGCAAATCACTTGTTAAACTCTACAAAGCCAGGGAGTGAGAATGAATTGTGTTTCTGCTAGATTCATTCAATTTAACTCAATGGGTATCGTCCCCAACTCATGCCAGGGGTCACACCCTGGACCTGGTTATCTCTCATGAACCTTGTGACTTTGCCTCCTGTGTTCTCTGACCACTCTCCTATACTCTGTGATGTTACGTTGCCATGTCCTGTCCCTGTGTGTGAAGCTCCAGCTACTAGGTTCAGAGCCCTGGATGCAGAAACTGTTGCAAAGTTTGTGGACTGTATGTCTGTAAGGTTAGAGACCTTTAACCCAGATCCATCTAACATTGATCACTATTCACAACACTTTGATGTACTTTGTAATCAGGTCCTGGATGTGGTTGCCCCTCTCAAGCTTTGCAAGTCTAGACCTAGGAGGGAGCCTTGGCTCTCTGATGTCACACGGGCTTGTAGGCGGGCGTGTAGATCCTCTGTGAGAAAGTGGAAAAAGGATGGCCTACAGGTCTCGCGTGAGTTGTTCAGAGCATCACTGGTTGCTTATCAGGATGCAGTGAGGGCTGCTAGAACGGCCTATTTTGCAGACATCATTGAAACAAACTCCAAGAATCCCAAGATTCTCTACAAAACACTGAACTCTGTTCTGGTGTATCAGGAGCCTAGCTCCATGTCTCCTACAGCTGCTGGAAACTCTGAAGATTTTCACAGATTCTTTGTTCATAAAGTATCGGGCATTAGAGCAGCTATTTCTGGTAACTCTGTTGACCCTGTTCCAGTTCCTCCATCACCACCCACCCTGAGCTCCCTCAATACCGTTTCTTATTCTGAGTAAGCTCGTTGCAAGGCAGAAGCCATCTGGCTCTCCACTTGACGTTATGCCGCCTCGTCTCTGGAAGGCTGCCTTTTCTGTCTTGGCCCTTCACTTGGTCAGATTATCAATGGGAGCCTCAGCACAGGTGTGGTCCCAGCAGCATTGAAAGCAGCAGTTGTTCAGCCGACCCTGAAGAAACCTGGTGCTGATGTCTCTGTGATAGAAAACTACAGGCCTATCTCTACCCTGCCTTTTACATCTAAACTGCTTGAGAAAGTCGTTTATCAGCAGCTGGTCTCACATTTAGCTGACTCTGATCTGTTTGAGGTTTTCCAGTCAGGGTTCAGGTCTGGCCATAGCACAGAGTCAGCTCTACTGAGGGTCTTAACAATAGAAGTCCCAAGAATTTCAACATCACCCCTGAAGTCCTGAAGCAGGGTCAACAGACCCTTTTTAGTCCACACGTCCACACTGATGACTCTGATAGCTCCAATTAGCATCCCTTCATTTGTAAATGTGGCCATTGCCAGAGGAATCAGCAGGGGGGAGGAGAGATGAATTCACACAAAAGTCACATGATGGGCCGCATTATCCAGGTCATTTTGCCAAATGTGAGAGGACTAGAAACATGAGACATGAAAACATGAGACAAGTTTTCACTTTTTAAACATGAGTGACCTGTTTTGGTAGACATTTTGCTGCGGTTCCATGGTGCTTCACATATAGAGGATTTTGACAAATACACCTTGAATTTTGAGAATGTCATCTCAGTTTCGAGAAATTAGCCAAAATAATTGAAAAAAAAACTGTAAATCAACTTAAACTTGTTCAACAGTTGGGGATAATTTGGTTCAAAATGACTGAGTGTAAGCTGCTCCTGAGAGTGTCTGCCCATCCCCCAGCAGCATTTTTTGCAGGGCCGTCCTGCAACAGCTACAGAAATTTGCATGCAGCCTTTTGTGCTGTGGAGGATAAAAAGGTGACTGCTTCACCTATTTTGTTGACAAGAAAGAAAATGCAGAGGCTAACCACTCAACAGGCATTGGAACTGATCGTGAGCAAGGCCAACCCTCGTGACTCAGATGGAGAAGACATAGTCCTTCAACCAGATTCGGACTCTGAGCTGTCTTCAGGTTAGATTTCTCAAACTAGCTATTTTCATTTCCTGCCTATCTCTTTTTATTTAGAACCAAACAAAAAGTTAATTTAAAATTGTTTATCTTGCAGATGAGGAGACTCCTCTACCAAAAAAGAGAGCTCGGTTGGGGAGTGAGCTGACAGAGACCTCAAAAGATGGCACTGTGTGGTGTGAAAAACAAGTGGGGACATGTCTCCATATCACTCCAATAGAACCTTACGCCACAGCTGGAGAGCCAACGGCTAAGGCCAAACGATGTATCCGGAGTCGACTTCAGAGCTTCCTCTGTTTTATCACTCTTGACATGCTTCGAACCATTCAAGAATGGACTACTCAGCATGCACGTCACACGGAGCAGGTGGACTGGTTCTTGGATCTCCCCAGTGTTGCCAGATTCAAAATCCCACAACATCGTACAGAGAGGCTTAAATTATCGTTTTTCAGTACAAATTATCGTACATTATAAATTTGATAATAACGTTCTATAAACAACTTCTCACTCCAATATAATATGACAAAGAAGGTGTTTTATATTGCCCTGTTTAAATAAACATCTTTAAAACCAGTAATATAATGCCTATAAATGTGCAGAGTGTGTCGGCACCACTCCGACCTCCACACATTGACACAATATGCACATTTGCGCAGTCCTACTTATTTCATTTCTACATAGGTCTTTCTTTTAAGATTAGAAGCCATTGTCTCGTCACTCTGTCATCCTAGATTAGACTTAACTCGGCGTGCTCGCGGGCAAACAGCAAAAACTGGCGGGACACTGCCACATTATATAACCTTACAGTTTCTCGCGAGAGTAGGCCCTATCAATGTGATTGGGCTATTTATAGTACAGACCCAGAGTCAGTATTTGTAATAGACACAATAGCATAAACCTGTAAGCACTGAGGCGAAATCTGACTTCAGAACAGTTTAAAATTATGTAACTGACTTGGGAATGCCACAGCAAAAGACGGTGTTACTAGATGCAATGTGAAATTATCGTACATTTGAGGATTTTTGAAACTATTGATCGTACATTGTACAGAGCCCAAAATTATGGTACAAATACGATAATTATCGTATATCTGGCAACACTGGATCTCCCTGAACTAATGGCATTTATTGCAGTCATTATCTTGCGGGGGTGACCAAGGTTCCATCACTACGTGACAGCTGGTCAGCAAACCTGGCAAACCCAAGGATCATTGCAACTATGGCCCGAAACCGCTTCCAAGACATCATGTGACACTTACGCTTTGATGACATGTTCACACGCAGTGAGCGAGCGGAGACCAATACGTTTGCTGCAATCTCCGATGTGTGGGGATCGTTTGTCACCAACTGCATCGCATCCTACAACCCTGGTCAACACATCACTATTGATGAACAGCTTTTCCCGTCAAAGACTCGCTGCTGTTTCCTACAGTACATTGCAACAAACCGGACAAGTTTGGCATCAAGTTTTGGGTGGCTTGCGACTTGAAATCAAAGTACATCTGCAATGTCCTCCCATATCTTGGCAAGGACCCTAGTCGTCCCAGTGGGGAGATACTGTCTGAGAGTGTAGTGATGAGGCTAATGGAACCATTCATGGACAAGGGCAGAACCGTAACCACGGACAATTTCTTTACATCACTGTCACTTGCGCAACGACTGCTCAGCCGGAAAACCACTATCCTCGGCACAGTCAGCAAAAGTCGCCAGGAAATTCCTCAATCCGCTAGACAGATGGACCGCACTGAATTCACCACTCAGGTGTTTTCAACCACTGGTGCCACACTGACAGTGCATGCGCCCAAACGGAAGAAGGCTGTATACGTTCTCAGCAGCTTGCACAGCAAGGTTGAGACTGAAGGTACCACCAAAAGGAAGCCAAACACGGTCACACAATATAACAGCACAAAGTGCGGTGTGGATGTGATGGACCAAATGGTGCGGGAGTACAGCGTGCATGCAGGTACACGGAGATGGCCAGTCGCCGTGTTCTACAACATGATTGACATGGCAGCACTGAATGCACATGTGCTTTATCAGGCATGCATTGGGGTGCAGGAGAGACGGGTGGACTTCCTGGTTGAGCTTGCACAAGAGTTGGGTGATGGTCATGTGAGTGAGAAGAAGGCACGCAAGGAGAAACTGCTTCGGCAAAAACCTTCCACACCCAGCCCTGGCAAAAGGGCAAAGTGTCAGGTCAACCATCGTTGCACAAACAATTGTGCAACTGTGAGATGTGTTGGCTGCTACAAATATACATGTGGCAAATGTACCAGAGTCATACCCTGGCAGTGCCAGGCATGTTCCGACAGTGCAGACGGACTGCTGAGTGAGTGCTGATGACACACACACACACACACACACACACACACACACACACACACACACACACACACACACACACACACACACACACACACACTGCAGCTTAGTGTAAATATGTGTGAAATTGTTTTATTCCTTGTATTTTTTGTATCATTTTTATGACAAAAATAAAAAGCATGGAAACAAATAACAGTTGTTCTTTTGTATATTTCTCATGCTGAAATTTCAGTCCTCTTGACTTAGACACAAATGCTTCTGGTCTTTGCTCACAGCTGGACCTGGAAAACCTTACTGACAAAACAAAAGTGGCTGTTCACAACTCATTACACAATGTTAGCTAAAATCCTTCAGGTCACTCGACCCATCTCTGGGTTCCAAAGGTAGAAATGTTAAATGACCCTTCTCTGGGACTTCTAGTGTTAAATGATATCTATGTATCACTAGATCAGGGTACATCTGTGGTGCTTCTGTTGTTAGACCTGACGGCAGCCTTCGATACAGTTGACCACGCGATTCTACTTGATCGATTGGAACGATGGGTTGGGATCAAAGGGTCTGCTCTGGACTGGTTTAGATCGTATCTCCACAACAGGACATTCTGTGTTAAACTGGGTGATGTTTTTTCTTCTTGGGAGGGGCTCAGCTGGGGCTCCCGCAGGGATCGATCCTTGGTCCGCTTTTGTTTACCATCTATCTGCTTCCTCTGGGGTCAATCATTCGTAAACATGGCCTATCATTCCATCTGTATGCTGACGATTGCCAGATTTAATCTCCATTGTGTCAGGAGAAAGGACACTCCATCCAGTCCTTTGTGTCCTGTCTTAATGAGGTGAAGTCTTGGTTAATGGCCAACTGTCTGCATCTGAATGAGGGAAAGACAGAGCTCATTGTTTTTCACCCCCAACAGCAGGAATGTGGATCGTCATGTTGATCTTGGCCCTCTTTCTCCCTACTCAAAACCAGTCGTCACCAGTTTGGGGGTGAAAGTTGATGCTGGACTTAAATTTGATGCCCACATCAACTCTGTGATCCGGTCCAGTTTCTTTCACCTGAGACGCCTTGCAAAAATCAAGCCTATGCTGTCAAGAGCCCACCTGGAGCGGGTACTGCATGCATTTGTAATTTCTAGGCTTGATTACTGCAACTCTCTCTATGCAGGGTTGTGTCAGTCATCACTGTGTCGCCTACAGGTTGTGCAGAACAGCGCAGCCAGGTTCCTGACTGGGACCAGGAAACGGGACCACATCAGTCCGGTTCTGACCTCCCTGCACTGGCTTCCGGTTTTTTATCATTCACACTTCAAACTCCTCGTCTTTGTGTACAATTTCTTCCAGAGTAGTGCTCCCCCCTATCTAGCCACTCTCCTGAACAAACATTCCCCATCACGCGCTCCTCTGACCAAGGCCTGCTCGCTGTCCCTCGTTCGAGGTGTCGTACTCGCGGGGACCGGGCTTTCTCAGTCCTAGCACCGTCACTCTGGAACCAGTTGCCACCCTCAGTTAGGCTGTCCCCATCTCTGCCAGTCTTTAAGAGTGACCTAAAAACCCACCTCCTCTGCTTGGTGTTTCCTGAACATGTTTGAATTTGGCCATCTTTAATGTTGATTTTATTTCCCTGTTTTCATTGGTTCACTCTATCCCTTGTTTTACCCATTTGTCTTCTACTGGAATGTTTTACCTTTTTTTGTAATTTGAACTGCTTTTATTTTCGATTTATTCACCATATTTAACTTTGTCATGTACTATGTTCAGCGCATTGGGCTACCCGACAGGGTTGCAGAAGGCGCTATATAAATAAAGCTTTATTGATCTGATTGATTGTTAACATGACTTGTGTTCAGCATGTTTATGTGGATTCAATGTCATAAATTGTTATTGTTGAGATCGTATAGCTTTTGAAACATCAGATGTTGCATATTTTTTATGTGTTCAGGTCATGTGGGCCACCTATTCAGGGAAAATTACAAGTTGAGGCTGATGCTTGTTCCTGTGGTCAGATCTCTTTATTGAGAACACAAGCAGAGCAGACCGTTAACTCTTCAGATTCCTCGGAGGAAATCCCAAAGCGTTCCCTGGCCAGCTGGGAATAGTCCCTCCAGCATGTTCTGGGTCTTCCATTGGGTCTTCTCCCAGTTTGACATGCCTGAAAAACCTCACCAGGGAGGTGTCCAGGCAGCATCCTAACTAGAAACATTATAGTACGAAAAGGTCAACGGGACAACCCAACAGTGAAAATGTTTGTGGAAACCACTGCAGGGCTACAAATACCACATTGAAATACTTGTTTGTATGGTGTTTGATATTTGCACATCATGGCTGGGTTGTGTGGATTCTGTTTTTAACTCACTCTGCTGGCTGGATGGTCCCGGAGGAGATGCACACCTGCTCTTCCTTGTCTGGAGGTGACAGCAGGCGTGTCCTGCATCACGTAGGAGGATAAAAGGATCACAGATGTCTGAAAGAGTTTGTGGCAACCTCCAGCCTCCTATTCAAGTTTAGTTGGTAATCTTTAAAAATGATTTCATCTTGTTTTTACTCACCTGTTGATTTTCTTCAGGGCCGTTCCTTCAAGTCTCTTCAGGTTCTTTGTCTTCCTCTCCATCATACCCAAGCTTTCTTCAGCTTTCCACGACTGCTTCGGCTCGCTCTCTGTCACCAAATCCTTCTGCCGCCATTCTACATCCACAACATATCCACACTAACCTGTCACTCACCTGCTGAAATATCTTTACCTTCGCCATCTTCATCATCATCATCCTCTGTACCTGCACCAAGCATCTCCTGCTACTACTCGGTCTCACCCTCACCTCTCACACTCCCTGGAGTACAAACTCACCATCTCAGTAAGCCTCTCCTCAGACCTTGTTGCCATAGTTACAATATTATTGATCAGTTTTTACACTGTTGTTCAATTAATCACTAATCAAAAACCCTCATGCCACAGCGATCAAAACCATTCTCTTCTTCCTCTGCCAACGGTTCATCTGGTGAGTTCAAATCCAAAGATTTTCACGTTAAATGTTCTTTAAATGGCATCCTATGTGCTTTAGAAGTATTTGTTCTGCTGATCTGGTTTGTGAGAATGTTCAAAATCCTAAACAGAAGAAAATAAAATAAGGTGATAAATATCATCACCGCATGCTTCAGGTGATGTAAAGTTTAGGCCACATCGCCCAGTCCATCCTCCCAGTCCTCCTTAGCCTCTTTGCTGCTCTTCTCTAAAGTCCTCTCCGTCTGAAACAGAAGAGCACCTGAATGCATGCTGGATGTATTAGTTAACTGAACACATAAACAACATGTGTGCTAACTTTGTTTAAATATAAAACTGTTACAGTGAAGAACCCAGCAGCTTAACTATTTAGGTTGTAGGTTTTTTATTGGCACAAGATTTTATTTTGGATGTTCAGATATTTTTAAATAATTGAAGTTTAACTCACTTGTAAATGTCTAAAGATGTGTTCTTTATGCAGCTGCTGGTGACTCCTCGGACCAGTTCACTAACAGTTGTAATCAGTGCCATACCGTACCATGTTCAGGGTCAATTTAAACGGCATCGTTTTCAGGTGAGTCCCTAAAATGTGGCAGATTGTAAGGGAGTTGTCAAAAAAACGGTGGCCAATTTTGTAGAAAACAAATCACGATGCAACATTTTTATTATAAAAAAAATACAATCTTCCATATGAGAAAGATTATATATCACTTATACTTATGCAATGAATAGTTATTTTTTATTTATCTGAAGCATTTTTCTCCTATTTTATAACATACTGCTATGGACTTGTATGTTTAAAATAAAGACTCTTAACTTTTATTTTAAATGTTGCATTGCACCACAGGTTCTGCCATTTTAGCAGTTTTACATTGTCATAAAATATCAAATAAATTATTTTAATATATGTGATCTGGTGTGGCCAATCAGAACACGGAACGTCATTTCACTCCCAGCCAACAGGACACTGTCTATAATGTCCTTAGACTAGCCAATCAGGAAACGGAGGTGTCTGGAGTCGGATGTAGACCAGCCAATCAGAAAGCCCAAACTGTCTACAGTCGACTGTTTGTGTGTTTAACAGCCAATCAGGAAACTGAACAGTCGGCTGTAGACATCCGTGGTAAACGCACCGCGCTGAGCTCTCCAAATCACACAATGTAGGAATCTGTCCCACAAACATTATATAGGTGTGGTATTTTCTACGATCTGGACTTATGCGCTTCCGGTCGCGTGGGGCTGCTTCGCCTCTCTCCAGACCACGTGTTCCGCTTCGGGGTCAAAACAAACTTTCAGCTAGAGATCGGAGTTGTGGACGTCTTTACCTGCGAGAAGCCTAAACTTCACCAGTTCGTGTTTAAAAAGGTAAGTTCGTCGTTTATCCGAGCTTAGTGTCATTGTGGTAGAGGCGTTTATTTAGTGTGTTTACTACTTTAAACATAAAATCACAGCAATGGTGACCAAACATTTTAAAGGTTTGGATTAAAACTGTATTATAATTTTCAACCGTTTAAATCTACGAGCAATCTGTTGTTCTAGTGGTATTAATACTAGTATTTCTACTAGGATTGGTAATATTAAAAACACGTAATCACTCCATGTGGCGTTTGCAGTTTGTGTTGGAAAGCTGCTGCTGCTGAAAACATGTTCTACTAGAATTTATTCATCATTCTGCTTTAAATGAATTTATGTCACCATATTTAGGTCATGCATGACATAAATGCATCTTAGTTCATCATCAGGTGCTCATATCATCTGTGGTCTAACAGGCTCATGGATCCACTGGTGCAGCTGAATCCCTGCATCCATTGAGCCACGAGCCTGTTGGATAACTTATCAAAGGAAATGTTTTATTTGTTAAACACTTGATGAATCAGAAGCATTTTCCTTATGCATGACTTACCGACCGCCTCAGTTGGTTTAAAGAAACGGGATCTAAACAAGTTTCTGTGCACAGAAAGGAGACGCCGTGAACCAGTGGGTGAAAGACTTTCTGACCGAGTACGCAGAGAGCTTCCCTCAAGCGCCAGACACGCTGGAGGCCGACGTCGACCGCTGCATCCACGGTCAGACGGGGTTTGAGCATCACACTTTTGAGGAGATGTGGGACCTCTACAGCAGCTTCTCCATCCAGAAACGGGAACCGGAGCGTTTCACTCAGGAGCAGAAGGAGACGATCCAGAGAGCTCACACGTCTGTGACGAGATGGCTGAACACGCCGGTGACTCGTTCCACAAGTGTGCAGATGAGGAGGTTCAGGAAGTACGTCCATGACAGGAAACAAGTGAGAGCTGTGATGAAAGCCGCCATAAATGTTAGACAAGAAAAAACATCATTTAACACAATTTTAATTGATGCTTTTCCCGTTTCCTCAGCAGGAAGAATCGAGCTCCTCCCAGAGAGACCCTCTGTCGTCGCTGGATGATGATGATGATGATGAACAGGTGGCTGCTTCTGTGGAAGGTAAGAGGCAGAGAAAAATGGGTCACACTGAGTTTAAGCGATGCACATTGCAAAGCTGTTGTGGTCTTTTAGACTCCCTCACCTCAGAGCGCCCAGTAACAGGAGACGCAGAGACCAGGAAGCTGCTGAAGACTGTTGCTGCTCCTGCTTCTACAGCTGCTGCAGGTCCTCCTGGCCCCTCTGCTCCTGCTGGTCCTCCTGGTCTCGCGTCCGCTGCTGGATGTTCTGCTGCTGTGTTGGACCCACACATTGCTGAATCCAAGCTGCTCCTACCGTCTGGGACGAGGCAGCAAAACAGCAGCACATTAAATCCAGACGAGGACACTTTCCGACAGCAGCAAGACGCAGACGTCCCACCCCAGCATCCTACATCTTCTGATGTAAGCAAAACCAGAATCATCGGGGTTATTTGTGTCCCACATGTCAGCGATGAGGCGGTTTAAAGTCCCTGTGTTGCAGGGGGAGCTTGACTGGGTTAAAGCCTGGCAAGATGAGGGGGGTATCCCGTTGGCTGACCAGACGTGGCTTAGGGAGGACCAGGAACGAGGCCTCTACGCGCCCGCTCCCGTCTACAGGGATGAAAACGGTTTCCTCAAGAATCGCCGGGGTATTAGATCAGACTGCATGTGGTTCTACCCTCCAGAACCACCGGGCTTCGTTGGAGGAGCTGTCCCTGGACCTCAGCTCTTTTTCCGCAGCAGGGTGTTTGTTTGGAGACCTGTTGGGGTCTGGAGATGCTCCCTGAAGTGTCCGCGTGGAGATGAGTGCGCGGGGAAAGGACACGATGTGTACCTGTACCAATCTGGCTTCCATCACCAGGTTTGTCTCACCAGATATTAACAGAATATATACGACTTTGCACGTAGGGCCGGGCGATGTGGCAAAAATAGAATATCACGATTTTTCCAATATTTTATCACGATTTCGATTTTATCATGATTTTTTATCCATGAATAGCTTAACTTCAATTGCGTATTAAAGAAGAGAAACATTGAATAAACAAACATTTATTCATATTAGGGATAATCAACACAGTGCTAACACACTTATATTTTAAACTCACACCAGAGATGATAAAAGCCCTGAGAGAAACTATTACAAAAATCAGTTTTTCTCCTTTTTCAAGTAACTTAACATAAATTAAAATCGTAAACATATTTAAAGTGCAAACATGTCAATTGCAAACGTATTGTGCAAACATTAACTTGTTCAAAATACTATGTAGCTCCCAGTTGCTCATGTAGTGGATAGTTAAGCTCAAATACGGCTCTGATGTGCGGCTGGACCAGACATCGCTTGTGGTACAGGGTATCCGCGGGTCCTTAAAAAGTCTTAAATTTGCTTTTCCAAATTTAAGGCCTTAAAAATCCTTAAAAATGACAAATAATCCTTAAATAATTTCCAAAGGTCTTAAATGACCAAAGGCCCAATAAACAAGATTCTTTTATTTCTATAAAATTTTCGTGAATTTCTAGTTAGTTCAGCATTTTTTGTGTACGATGTTGGCGTAAGCGGAACCGTACACATTCGGTTGGTTTGTGAAAGGGGGCTATTTTTAGATGAGCACGCTAGTGGGAGTTTGCGCCATGGGGAAGGGCAACATTAATAGTAACTGGATGGCTAATCCCACGTTCGCGACGTGGTTAGCACCGGTTCCAGGCAATAGCTGGAAATCATAGCTTAAATTTAATTTAAAAAATAGCTTAAATTTGGTCAAAGTGGCCTTAAAAAAAGTCTTTAAAAAAGTCTTAAATTTGGCTCCCTTCAACCTGCAGATACCCTGGTGGTAGCAAAAAACTGCGCATTCTGAATATTTTCTGCAAATTCTCACTTTGCATTCAGCGTACATGCGTGGAATGGCGGTGTTCGAAAAATACTTGCGGCTGGAAAACTCGTAGCGCGGATCCAACGTTTTTATCGTTTTCTTAAATCCCGCTCCTACTGTTCACACGGGACACAAATCTTTAACCAAGTGGTACGTCACTGCATCCGTCACGCTGTTCCATCGTCTGCTGTCTCTGTCGTAGGGAGTTTTGTGAGTGTTTGTTAGCGTTTGCTGCCTGGAAGAAGCACTAGCCGCTGCAGCCGCAGGCTTTTTAGCTTTAGCTGCCAGCTGGCTCTCGTTGTATTGTTTGGGATGCCTTCTTTTCAAGTGATTAAACAAGTTTGTGGTGTTGCCATCACTTGCCTTGACGCTCTCCTTGCAAACTTTGTAAATGACGTTTCGTTGCTCTTTGTCATCTGGTGAAAAGCCAAACCAGTTCCATATAACGGACGAGGCGTTCCTCTTCGGAACGAAAACCTCGTTGTCGCTCTCAGCCGCGGCCGAAGCCATGTTTGTTCACACACAGGTGAAAACAAGCGGGGCACTAATATATTACTACGACTCACTCTGATTGGTTAAGGGTCAAACAAAGGCGTGTCATCCGCCGGAGGTAAGTTCCCTTTTCATTCAGAGGCAGAAATTCAACAGCAGAGCTGTGAATCGTGATAAAAAGGTCTCTCAAAAATGACAGACCGTCAGATGCGTAGATCATAAAACGGTCTAAAATCGTCACATCGCCCAGCCCTATTTGCACGTAAAACAAAGTATGAAACAACTTTTTCACAAGGAATCTCATTTGTCCCACAGGTACGCCACATCTGTGACGTGTCCAGCTGGTACACGCTGCTGACTGAAGTGCTGTGCTGCGGGCCGTGCACCAAGGCTGCCGGAGCTGGAGGAGGAGGCACCGTGGGACGGTGGCCTGCGTGGGACCCTGCTGTTGTGTCCCAGCTTAGCGAGGCTCACCAAGCTTTGTTTCCTGCTGTGCTCACGAGCGAGTGAGTCTGGTCTCCACCTGGTAGTTCTGCTAGTAAGGTCTGTCTGAAAGGAAACTGAACATTTTTACTCTAACAGGTGCGGGGTGGATAAGAACGTAGTGCGGCTTTTCCGTGACAGAACCAAGGACAACGCCATGGTCAAGGTGTGGAGCCTAATCCAAGAATTCCACACGGACGAGCATCTTCACCGTATAGATCTGTATACCACGCTCTTGATGACATTAGTGAAGCCTGGGGGGGTCGCTTCTGCTTTCCGCCACAAGTTTGAGCGCCCGCCTCCTGCCAGAGAGCTGCCCTCAGCACAGCTCCTTCGCCAGGTCTTTCTCCTGGCAGAGGCCCAGAATGTGCTGCACCACAGGGCTCAGATCCCGTCAACATCTGGACCCGCACTGAGCTTCCACGCCACCAGACAGCCAGTCACCAAGCTGACATCCATCTCAGCGGCTGACGTTCCTCCAACACCTCTTCAGCCTGCTGTCCTCCCTCCGCCAAGTTACCCTGTGACTGACTTTAAATTCACAGAGAGCACAGCAGGGACCAAGGACTCGAAGAGGACAGACCTCGTGATGCCCGTCTCCCGGTCTGCTCCCCAGCCACAGCCTGGATCACAGACTCCTATGAGATGTGAACCCGTTGTGGCCTCCTCCGCCTCTCTAGTCTCTAAATCCCCTGGGCACGCAGTCAGGCCCATTCTGCCTAAGGTGACCCCTGTTCAGTCCAGCTCTGTGTCTTCCCAGCCTCCTGGGGCCACGGCTACCTCGTCTCCATCCCCATCGTGGTCCAGGGCCACGCTTTACAAACGGAAACAACAGGGGCTTTCCTTCTTGGTGGGGAGAAAAAAATCCAGGGTGCAAAACAACCCTGTTTGCACGATCTGTGGACAGATGACCCAGGGACACAACAAATACAAAAACAAGGCCTTCTGCCCTGTAAAAAAGATGTCCTCATCAAAAGGTCTCACGGGCATCAAGTTTGAACGTTTTGAGGACTTTAAGTTGGCTGTTGACTCCAAAGATGCTGCTGTTTAGTCTTTGTTGTGTTTGGTTCAACACGATGGCCCTGCACCGCAGGTTGGAGCTCGTTTGATTTGCACCGACGCAGAACTGCAGCTGTGGTTTCTATTTCATTTTGTACACGAGATAAAACTTGTGACTTTAGTATTTTTTGCACTAATTGATGCCGTTTGCCAGCTGTGACGTTCCTTTTGTATTTTTTTACACAGTTAAAGCTTGTTACTATCATTTAAATGTTTAAATATTTGCTGTTTCCACTTTTTAATAAAGTATCTGTAGCAGGACAGCGAGCGTCCTGATGTGTCTGCTAGACTTAAATTACAGAGTCACGCTGAAAAAGTACAGGGCTGCATGGTGGCGCAGTTGTTGGCACTGTTGCCTCGCAGCAAGAAGGTTGCAGGTTTGAAACCCGGATGCGGTCTTATACAAATAAGCATGCGTGGGTTTCCTCAGGGTACTCCGGTTCCCCCACAGATCACAACATGCCCTATAGGTTAACTATTGTACATCGCCTTGAATAAAAGCATCTGCCACATAAATAAACATACACATGTTGTTTGTATGGTTTTATATAAACTTACAAGCAGATGAGTCTGAGGGAAAATACAGCAGATTTGTGTCAACACGATGTTTTGAGAGAGATCCAAGCGCTTAAAATAAACGCTCTCCATAAAGTAAGATAAGCTTTGAATCAAAGGCAGGATTTGAAGCCCACAGCTGAAGAATGTTCCATCATTTTGGAAAAGTCTTGTTTTTAAACGAGCCGATTAAAAATCATCGTCTCCCCAGACCACTAGCCCTCGTCAACACCACATCCTCATTAAAGAAATCATGCAGTCGTGCAATGTCTACAGACGGTTCTTCTTCCTGATTGGCTGCGGGCAAAATGAGGTTCCTTTTTCTGACTCAGAATGAATTACATCATGTTATTATTTTAGATGTAAGTTAACTAGAGTTGAGCATTCGTCTGTTAGTTCAATGTACCAGCCTGGAAAATCTCTTCCTATCCTGATTAATTAGGTCATTAATACATTCTGTACTTATTAATATGTCACAATAATCAATTGCACTGACTGATCTGAACATCGACCTGATTATAGAATAAGTCATGTTTAATAACATATCTTTCGTACAAGTCGTCAGGGGCTACAAAATGTTTCTGGACTTATGAATATGGTACACAAATTGTAAGAAAACATGAGATTATAAATAAGGAGCTAAATCTAATTCTCCATTAAGACCTGGGAAATTAGTAGCTTTTAGTGTGTAAATCCAAAATGATTCTCTTTGCAAGTTTTTTAAAAAGAGAATCATTTTGGATTTACACACTAAAAGCTACTAATTTCCCAGGTCTTAATGGAGAATTAGATTTAGCTCCTTATCTCATGTTTTCTTACAATTTGTTTACCATATTTATAATTTTTTCTCAAATTCTATAAGTAAAATTCAATATTTGTAAGTATTCATCCTTACAACAGGATTGTTTAGATGTAAAAAGTTTTCTGTGTTGTACTCGTCATCCAATCAGAATGCTGTCTACCTGCCCAGCTTCGGCAGGTGTCATTGATTGGCCTTTTTAACATGGGAGTGAGTGAGCATACAAACATTTTGAGCCCTGACGAAGGCCCTGTGGGCTGAAACGCGTTGGCATTGATGTTTTTAACAATTTAAGCCACGTACTAATAAAGGCTTATTTTTGTATCTCCTGAGTGCCTCAGACCTCCTTTTGCCAACATTTATGTGGATCCCTTGGCTGAAGAGCACCAGATAAGATTTCTCACACCTCTGCAGCACTTCCAGCATTTTTTCTATTTGTATTTCTGGACTTCTTTGGTCTCCAGCTGTGGAGAACTCACTCTCAGACGGTGGAGGATGCCTGCTCACACGGAATGCCTTGAGCCAGTCCTGACAGCAGGAGCAGAGTGTCTTCTGCTCCACCACCATAGGGTGGTGTTCTCCTTGTAGGGGATGGAGGTCAGGCTGCTGGACAGCTTGATCTCCTGATCCTGGGCCAGGAAAGAACAGGCTGTTGTTGGAATGTCTGCAGCTGGTTGTCCTCTTCAAAGAATTTCTCCAAGGTGTCTTAATTTGCTTTACTGGTGGTAACTGAAATTAAATGGACAATACGAAAAAAATTAAGCAAAAATTGTGTAATTCATGACATCTAAATCATCATCAGTCTTCTTCCTCCTCATCTCCATCACCTAATGACTCCCTCCTTGCTCCAGGAGCTTCAGTAAAAAGATCTCGCTCTCATGATGGAATGTGCTACAGTAAAAGACAAATATCTGCTGCTGTCCTACGATTCATCTTCCTCCATGTTGGATGCCATTTACATCCAGCTGCTCGGACTGAATCATTATTTTTATTTCATTTGGTCAAAAAAAAAAAAAAACGTAAAATATCTTTAAGAATGTCCTTTTATTTTTACTATTTCTTCCATTTCTTTTTTATTTCTCTTGTTTCAGAATGGAAATTGAAACCTTGTTGGTTCAACAGGTGGTACATTTGCATTCTTTTTTGTAATCCCATCATTTTCCTGTTTTCCTTAGCCTTTTTGCTTTTCCCTGCCAGTATAAAGAATTCCTTTGTTTTCTGTTTCACCCATTCCCACCATTTGGCCTTGGTTTCGAATAAAACGTTTGCCAGTTATTATATCTTTCTTTAAAATTAGCTATTATATCTTTTTCTTCCAGTAGCAGGCAGTTTAATCTTCACAAACCATTTCCTTTTCTGTCTTTCCCTCCGATTTCTAATTTCCCTCTTAACATTGAGCGATCGGAGAAAAAGGTTGGAATGACTTGCGTTTCAAGCGGTTTCATATCCCTTGTGAACATGAAGTCTATTCTCGATGTCTTTTCCCCATCCCCGCGTATCCACATAAGGACTTATTTGTCTGTTTTCAGTGCTCTATAACAGTCAACCATTTTGAAATCTCTCACAATATGTTGTAAGAGTAGAAACGTTGTGTCTACTTGTATCCTTCTTGTCCCCTCAGCCCTATCCTTCCTAGGTAAAATACAGTTAAAGTCCCTCCCCAAACTATTGGTGTACTCCCAGTAAGGTGGGGTCGTATTGCTTCCAACAGTTCATATCTTTCATGTTTCTTGTTTGGAGCGTAAATATTTAAAATGTTAAAAGTTGTTCCTCTATAGGATAGTACTACTAAAAGTGCTCCACCTTCCTTTAAAACCCTACTGTCCTTTACTTTGATTTCAGAGTTCTTTATTAAAATCCCTACCTCTTCGTTTTTATTTTCATTGAACCCACTCCATATAAATGTTTTTGGCCACATTTATTTTCCTGCCATTGGGTGTACTTTTCCTGGAACGGGATTGCAAATTTTTGTAGAAAGATTTCAGAAATATTTCCTTCCAAATAAGATAATATACCCTTAGCTCTTATTTTTCCTTTGATCCCTCTTACACTTATAGCTGTTATGGTAACATACAATATAACAATAATGCGGCTTTACGGTGATTTCACTTCAGAAAAACACGTACTTTATTTCATTTCACATAGAGAGGGGGTGCACCGTTCCTGGAGGTACTGCAATACCAGGTCGATGCGTGGAGTGGACGGAGCAAGCCCCTATTCCATCTCCCTGCTCCAAAAATCAATTTAATATATGGTCCCCGGATAGGGGACGTATCAGATATTAAACTGATAAGAACAGATACTACACTTGATCTTAGCCAAAAGGCCGAGAAGCGATACCACAAATGGGCTGAGGACAGGACGTCATTCCGCTCATTGTCATTCTGACTCACGGTTAAAAATACATCATTACATTTAAACTCATAACGAAACCAGAGACCACGTTAACGCCGTCGTAGCAGCGTTACGCGATCGAGACACGCCGGGATGCTGTGCGGATGTAAACTGGATAAAAAGTTAAGCTGAGAGAAAAAAAAACCCACGGCTTTGCTTCCGGGTCACGTGGCACACTTTGGTCCAATAAGAAACAAAACAGCCCAAATCGGCAAAAATAATAAATAAATACAACTTTTCTTCACATTTATTTTAAAATAAGCTTCAAGCGTTTACTATGCAAACTATACTCTTTATTATTAAGCACACTGAATTGCCCCGTGTTTGAAACGTGCTACATTAATAAAACTGCCTTGCCCATTCTCACGCAATCTATGAAATTTAATAAAACTGTACTGGGCTTCATGTATAAACGCGCTGGGGGAAAGAAAATGTTATGTTTGGTTAAATAAAAATATTAAAATAAATACAAGGAACCGTATCGAAAAAAAACTGTCCTATTTTTTATGACGATGCATTTATCACCACTTCCACTCCAGCTAACTTTAGCTCCATTCAAACATTCCTCGCCTATTTATTTATTTTTATTGCCAATTTAACCACCTTTAAATTAAATAACCGTCCGTCCATGAAAACTTTAGCTAATTAAGCGAAGCTGGAATGCACCCTCAGGTTGTAAACCTAATTAAACTTAATTAGCCACTTATTTATTGATTCATACAGTTGCTTAAGTCATTCAAAAGTAAGAAAAGCACGTCAAACAATAAATAATTATTACAGTCCCTTACCTGCAACAGCGGCCTGTAGGAGTCAACCTCGGACACCAGGCGCCATTTTACCTCCTCCATAAAAAGATTTTGAAAAGCAATAGTAGTTAACGCTAGGCGTACCAACATGTCAACATGCTGGCTAATGTCTAAATCATAGACTGTAAATAAAATAGAAAGTAGATCTAAACTTACTAATGTCGCGGTCTTCTGATAAGAGTCTGGTCCGTCGAAATTAACGCTGTCCTTTATTGTGCGCATGCGCAATCTATGTTGTGTATGTTCGCCATATGCAATCATGTAGCCCAAAATGGCTGACGTAACGAGTTTAAAAGTGGAGAAAAAACATCAACACGATAAAAAAAATATCTGGGAATAAACGTCACACTAATTCAAGTCAAGTCGCTCAACTAACTTGTGAGTCTCACAATCACAGCCAAAATGTGTCAAAGTTTAAATGAGGAAATTTAAAGCAACTTTTATTAAGAATTAAATTTCTTCAGAGACAATTTAAAAACACGATGATCTAGATCCTGAATGGAGATTATAGGTGACATCAGATTAATTGAGTCACTTTTTGGCTAATTATTTACTGGTTATTTTTGGTGTATTTGTAAGTAAGTAAGTAAAGTTTATTTATATAGCGCCTTTTACAGATATAAATCACAAAGCGCTGCACAACATGAGTAAAATCAGGGCAAATACCTCAAACCAATAAAAACATCATAAAAACAATAGCAGTGACAACAATAGTAACCAAAATCAGGAATAAAAACAAAGTCAAGGTGTGAACAAGAACAAAGCCATCTTTTAGAATATTTAGCGTGGGAAAGCCTGGATGAATAGGTGAGTTTTAAGATGTTTTTTGAAGACCTCTACAGATTTCAAGAGACGGAGATTTGAAGGCAGACTGTTCCAAAGTCTGGGGGCAATAGACTGAAAGGCCCTGTCCCCTTTGGTTTTTAGTCTGGTTCGAGGAACAGCCAGGAGGTTTTCAGATGTGGATCGGAGGTTCCGTGATGTGGTGTGTGGGGATAAAAGCTCAGATAGGTAGCTTGGAGCCTGGTTGTTAAGAGCTCTATAGGTCAGGACTAAAACTTTAAACTGTATTCTAAATTCTACCGGGAGCCAGTGGAGGGACTGTAAAACTGGGGTGATGTGAGCTCGTCTGCTGGATTTGGTTAGGAGTCTGGCTGCTGCATTTTGGATGGCTTGAAGGCGTGAGAGGGAGGTTTTGCTGAAACCAGTAAAAAGAGCGTTGCAGTAGTCTAAGCGTGATGACACAAAGGCATGGATGATTTTTTCCAGATCTGCAGTAGAAACCAGTTTACGGACTTTCGAAATGTTTCTCAGTTGGAAGAGACAAGAACGGGAGATGGTTTTGACGTGTGAGTCTAAACTTAAAGCTGGATCAAAAATAACCCCTAGGTTTCTAATGTTGGCCTTGGCTGATGGGCAAAAGGAGGCAATTACCTGCTCGATTTTTGGCTGAAGTTCCGGGGGTGCAGCGATCAGGGTCTCTGTCTTGTTAGCATTGAGGACAAGAAAGTTGCTGGACAGACAGTTACTGATCTGGGTCAGGCAGAGTACAAGGGTGGCCAGCCTGTCCAACTGGTGTGGCATGAAGGACATATAGAGCTGAATATCATCAGCGTAGATGTGGTAGGAGATGGCTGGGAAAGATTGAATGATGCCAGCTAGAGGAAGAATATAGAATGCGAATAGTAGAGGCCCTAGAACTGAACCTTGTGGGACCCCGCATGTTAGAGAGGCAGTGTCTGAAGAGAAGGTTTCTGACTTCACTGTGAATGTTCTGTTAGTGAGATAGGAAGAGAGCCAGTCTAGAACAGAACCTGAAATCCCAGCCAGGGCATTTAACCTGTTTAGTAGAACGTTGTGGTCTACAGTGTCAAAAGCTGCACTGAGGTCAAGCAGGACCATGACAGAGCATTTCCCAGCATCAGCAGCCATCAGGAGGTCATTATGCACCCTTACTAGAGCAGTCTCGGTTGAGTGTTGCTTCAGACAGCCAGATTGGAAGGGGTCAGAGATCTTTGACTTGGAAAACCAGGATCTGAGTTGGGTTTCAACAACCTTCTCAAGTACTTTGCTGATGAAAGGTAGCTTAGAAATGGGCCTAAAGTTACTGGTGGAGCTGGCGTCAAGGTTGGGTTTCTTTAAGAGAGGAGTCACTACTGCATTTTTAAAGTGAGATGGAACACAGCCTTGGCTCAGTGAGCTGTTGATTATAGTCAACAGAGATGGACTGATGGAGGCAAGGGACCCGACTAAAACAGAGGGAGTATATCTGAAGAGCATGATGAGAGTTTCATCTGACTGATTATTGAGGCTAAGTCATTTAGTGTAATTGGGGAGAAGGAGGTGAAAGACTCGGAGCACTGGGGAGCCTCCCCTCCTTGGGGGGGGGGGTAGCTGGTGGAATACTGGATCTCAGATTCAACACCTTGTTGGCAAAAAAGCTGAGAAAGGTGTTACAGTCATCAGCTGAAGATAGCTGAGCCTGCTGCGGAGGAGAAGACACGATGCTGGAGATGGTATCAAACAAAACCTTAGGATTATTCTTATTTTGACATATGAGGTTGCTGAAGAAAGAAGACCTGGCATTTTCTGCAGCTTCGTTGTATGACTCTAGAAGTTCTTTAAAATATTTGCGATAAACAACCAAACCTGTCCTCTTCCACCGTCGTTCGGCTTTTCTATAGGAGCGTCTGAGGTCAAGAATCTGGTTGTTCAGCCAGGGTGAACTGGAGGCACTGGAACTGCGGCTGGTTTTGTAAGGGGCGACCTGATCTAGAATTTTGAGGCAGTGATCATTAAATGAGTTGGTAAGGAGCTCTGTTGTATGTTCTTTTATTTAAGGATTTTATACATTTATTGTTCAATCAAAATGCATAAAATTAATTTTCTGTTTAGCACAAAAAAATTAGTACCTTTTTTAAAAAAGAAATGTCTGCGTATAAATGTGTGTGTGTGTGTATATATATGTGTGTATGTGTGTTAAATGCAGTTGAGCATTTAAAAATCTTGAAGTAATAACGAATATTTTGTTCCTGACATGTTTGATAAGAAATTACAAACCTATAGACGTGACTATGCCACAACAGAAAGCAAAATTAGAAAAAAAAAGATCTAAAGGTACCTAAAATGAAAATGGCCTCTTCAGTATCAACTAAATACATTTATAGTTTTTCTCCCATAGGAGAAAACACAAAGCAGGTTTTGTGATGAATGAGTTTTTAGCTGTGGTTTAAAAGTGTTTTATTTCATTAGATTCTCAGAAACACTGAAGCATAAAACCGCGTCACATTAAAACACAATAGAAGAAAGCTTCTTCCTTATCCTGATGCTTGTGTTCCTGAACACCGTCATCATCAGGAAACCAGGAAACAAGCA